>NW_023270422.1:2463932-2478301 GCF_011800145.1 Mirounga leonina | reverse complement strand
CTGGGGTAGCAATTCTTATATCAGAGAAATTAGATTTTAAACTAAAGTCTGTAATTAGAGACACAGAAGGACACTATATCATTCTATTGTAACATAACATATTGTAAATATCTATGCCCCCAACATGGGAGCAGGACACTATATCATTCTATTGTAACATAACAATTGTAAATATCTATGCCCCCAACATGGGAGCAGCCATCTACATAAGCCAACTGTTAACCAAAATAAAGAGTCATATTGATGACAATATGTTAATTGTAGGAGACCTCAATACTCCACTCTCAGCAATGGACACATCATCTAAGCAGAAAATCAACAAGAAAACAAGAGCTTTGAATGATACATTGGACCAGATGGACCTCATAGATATTTACGGAACATTCCACCCTAAAACAACAGAATACTCATTCTTCTTGAGCGCACATGGAACTTTCTCCAGAATAGGCCATATACTGGGTCACAAATCAGGTCTCAACCGATACCAAAACATTGAGATTATTCCCTGCATATTCTCAGACCACAATGCTCTAAAATTGGAACTCCATCACACAAAAAAATTTGGCAGAAATTCAAACACTTGGAAGCTAAAGACCACTCTGCTCAAGAATGTTTGGGTCAACCAAGAAATCAAAGAAGAACTTAATTCATGGAAATCAATGAGAACGAAAACACATCGGTCCAAAACCTGTGGGATACTGCAAAGGTGGTCCTAAGGGGGAAATACATAGCCATCCAAGCCTCACTCAAAAAAATAGAAAAATCCCAAATTCACCAACTAACTCTACACCTTAAAGAACTAGAGAAAAAGCAACAAATGACGCCTAAGCCACACTTTAGAAGAGAAATAATTAAAATTAGAGCAGAAATCAATGAATTAGAAACCAGAAACACAGTAGATCAGATAAACGAAACTAGAAGTTGGTTCTTGGAAAGAATTAATAAGATCAATAAACCACTGGCCAGACTTATCCAAAAGAAAAGAGAAAGGACCCAAATTAAGAAAATTATGAATGAAAGGGGAGAGATCACGACCAACACCAAGGAAATAGAAAGAATTATTAGAAATTATTATCAACAACTATATGCCAATAAACTGAGCAATCTGGATGAAATGGAGGCCTTCCTGGAAACCTATAAACTGCCAAGACTGAAACAGGAAGAAATTGACAACTTGAATAGGCCAATAACCAGTAACAAGATTGAAGCAGTGATCAAAAATCTCCCAAAAACAAGAGTCCAGGGCCTGATGGATTCCCTGGGGAATTCTACCAAACATCAAAGAAGAAATAATACCTATTCTACTGAAGCTGTTTCAAAAAATAGAAACAGAAGGAAAACTTACAAACTCATTCTATGAGGCCAGCATTCCCTTAATCCCCAAACTCGGCAAAGACCCCATCAAAAAGGAGAATTTCAGACCGATATCCCTGATGAATATGGATTCCAAAATCCTCAACGAAATCCTAGCTAATAGGATCCAACAATACATTAAAAGGATCATCCACCACGACCAAGTGGGATTTATCTCCGGGATGCAAGGATGGTTCAACATTCGCAAATCAATCAATGTGATAGAACACATTAATAAGAGGAGGGAGAAGAACCATATGGTCCTCTCAATTGATGCAGAAAAAGCATTTGACAAAATACAACATCCTTTCCTGATTAAAACTCTTCAGAGTATAGGGATAGAGGGAACATTCCTCAAGCTCATAAAATCCATCTATGAAAAACCCACAGCGAATATCATCCTCAATGGGGAAAAGCTGAGAGCCTTTCCCTTAAGATCAGGAACACATCAAGGGTGCCCACTCTCACCACTGTTGTTCAACATAGTACTAGAAGTCCTAGCAACAGCAATCAGACAACAAAAAGAAATAAAAGGTATTCAAATTGGCAAAGAAGAAGTCAAACTCTCTCTTTTCGCAGACGACATGATACTTTAGTGGAAAACCCAAAGACTCCACCCCCAAAGTACTAGAACTCATCCAGCAATTCAGTAATGTGCCAGGATACAAAATCAATGCACAGAAATCAGTTGCTTTCTTTTTTTTTTTTTTAAAGATTTTTTTATTTATTTGACAGAGAGAGACACAGCAAGAGAGGGAACACAAGCAAGGGGAGTGGGAGAGGGAGAAGCAGGCTCCCGGCCGAGCAGAGAGCCCGATGTGGGGCTCGATCCCAAGACCCCAGGATCATGACCTGAGCCGAAGGCAGACACTTAATGACTGAGCCACCCAGGCACCCCATCAGTTGCTTTCTTATACACTAACAACGCAACTGTAGAAAGAGAAATTAGAGAATCGATTACATTTACAATAGCACCAAAAACCATAAGATACCTCAGAATAAACCTAACCGAAGAGGTAAAGGATCTATATTCTAGGAACTACAAAACACTCATGAAAGAAATTGAAGAAGACAGAAAAAGATGGAAAAATGTTCCATGCTCATGGATCGGAAGAATAAACATTGTTAAAATGTCTATGCTACCCAGAGCAATCTATACCTTCAATGCCATCCTGATCAAAATTCCAATGACATTTTTCAAAGTGCTGGAACAAACAATCCTAAAATTTGTATGGAATCAGAAAAGACCCCGAATCGCCAAGGAGATGTTGAAAAAGAAAAACAAAGCTGGGGGCATCACGTTGCCTGATTTCAAGCTATGCTACAAATCAGTGATCACCAAGACAGCATCGTACTGGCACAAAAACAGACATACAGACCAATGGAACAGAATAGAGAACCCAGATATGGACCTTCAACTCTATGGTCAAATAATCTTTGACAAAGCAGGAAAAAACATGCAATGGAAAAAAGACAGTCTCTTTAATAAATGGTGCTGGGAAAATTGGACAGCCACATGCAGAAGAATGGAACTCGACCATTCTCTAACACCATTCACAAAGATAAACTCAAAGTGGATGAAAGACCTCAATGTGAGACAGGAATCCATCCTAATCCTAGAAAAGAACATACGCAGTAACCTCTTTGACATCGCCCACAGCAACTTCCTTCAAGATACATCTCCAAAAGCTAGTGAAACAAAAGCAAAAATGAACTTTTGGGACTTCATCAAGATAAAAATCTTCTGCACAGCAAAGGAAAGAGTCAACAAAACAAAGAGGCAACCCACAGAGTGGGAGAAGATATTTGCAAATGACACTACAGATAAAGGGCTGGTATCCAAGATCTATAAAGAACTTCTCAAACTCAACACCCAAAAAATAAATAATCAAGTCAAAAAGTGGGCAGAAGAGATGAACAGACACTTCTCTGAAGAAGGCATACAAATGGCTAACAGACATATGAAAAAATGTTCATCATCATTAGCCATCAGGGAAATTCAAATCAAAACCACATTGAGATACCACCTTACACCAGTTAGAATGGCCAAAATGGACAGGGAAAGAAACAACAAATGTTGGAGAGGTTGTGGAGAAAGGGGAACCCTCTTACACTGTTGGTGGGAATGCAAGTTGGTACAGCCACTTTGGAAAACAGTGTGGAGGTTCCTCAAAAATTTAAAAATAGAGCTACCCTATGACCCAGCAATTGCACTCCTGGGTATTTACCCCAAGGACACAGATGTAGTGAAAAGAAGGGCCATATGTACCCCAATGTTCATAGCAGCAATGTCCGCAATAGACAAACTGTGGAAAGAGCCAAGATGCCCTTCAACAGATGAATGGATAAAGAAAATGTGGTCCATATATTCAATGGAATATTACTCAGCCATCAGAAAAGATGAATACCCAACTTTTACATCCACATGGATGGGACTGGAGGAGATTATGCTAAGTGAAATAAGTCAAGCAGAGAAAGTCAATTATCATATGGTTTCACTTATTTGTGGAACATAAGGAATAACATGGAGCACATTAGAAGAAGGAAGGGAAAAATGGGCGGGGGGAATTGGAGGGAGAGATGAACCATGAGAGACTATGGACCTGAGAAACAGGGTTTTAGAGGGGAGGGGGGAGGGGGTATTGGTTAGCCTGGTGATGGGTATTAAGGAGGGCATGTACTGCATGGAGCACTGGGTGTTATACGAAAACAATGGATCGTGGATCACTACATCAAAAACTAATGATGTATTGTATGGTGACTAACATAACATAATAAAATTAAAAACTACAAAAAAAAAAAAAAAACTATATTGGGGAAGGAAAAAAAAAGGATCTCAAGTCAGTAACCTAAGATTCCACTTAAGTAACTGGAGGGGCATAGAGATGGGAAGAAGAAGCAAACTAAACCCAAAGCAAGAAGGAAAGAAATAAGAGTGAAAATCAATGAAATAGCAGAAACCATAGAGAAAATCATTTAAGGGGACTATAAGGGAGTAATATGAACATTAGGACCAATTCCTACTAAGATAAAAATACTGAAACTGACTTTAAATATAGGGAATCTGAATAGTAAAAAAATTAAGTACTTAAAAATCTACCCACAAAGAAAAATATAAGCCTAGAAGTGTTCACTTGTGATTTTTATGAAAAATATTTAAGAAACAATACTAATCATTCACAAATTCTTCTAAAGAAGATGTGGTCCATATACACAATGGAATATTACTCAGCCATCAGAAAGGATGAATACCCAACTTTTACATCCACATGGATGGGACTGGAGGAGATTATGTTAAGTGAAATAAGTCAAGCAGAGAAAGTCAATTATCATATGGTTTCACTTATCTGTGGAACATAAGGAATAGCATGGAGGACATTAGGAGAAGGAAGGGAAAAATGGGCGGGGGGAATTGGAGGGAGAGATGAACCATGAGAGACCATGGAGCTGAGAAACAGAGGGTTTTAGAGGGGAGCAAGGTGGGGGGATGGGTTAGCCCTGTGATGGGTATGAAGGAGGGCACGTATTGCATGGAGCACTGGGTGTTATATGAAAACAATGAATCATGGAACACTACATCAAAAACTAATGATGTACTGTATGGTGACTAACATAATAAAATTAAATTAAAAAAAAATAGAGGAGGAGGGAGTACACCCTATCTACTATGAGGTCCTGATACCACAGCAAGTAAAAGGCATCACAAGAAAACTACAGACCAATATCTCATGAATAGAGATCCAAAAATCCCCAACAAAACATTAGCCAACAGAATCCAGCAGCATATAAAAAGAATTATACAACACGATTAAGTAGGATTTCTTCCAGTAATGCAAAGATGGCTTAACATCCAAAAATCAATTAATATAATTCACCATATTAATAGAATGAAAGACAAAGCCACATGATCACTTCAATAGACAAAGTATTTTATAAAAATCCAACATCCCTCATAATAAAACTCTTCAGCTTGATGAAAACCTCTTTAGTCTGATGAAAGGCATCTATAAAAACCCACAGCTAGGGCGCCTGGGTGGCTCAGTTGGTTAAGCGACTGCCTTCAGCTCAGGTCATGATCCTGGAGTCCCTGGATCGAGTCCCGCATTGGGCTCCCTGCTCGGCAGGGAGCCTGCTTCTCCCTCTGATCCTCCCCCCTCTCATGTGCTCTCTGTCTCTCATTCTCTCTGTCTCAAATAAATAAAATCTTAAAAAAAAAACAAAACCACAGCTAACATCATACTTAATGAAGATAAATAAAAATCAGGAATAATACAAGGATATTCACTCTCACCACTTCTATTTAATATTATACTGGAGGTTCTAACAAGTGTACATGCAAGAAAAAGAAGTAAAAGACACCTACATTGGAAAAGAATCAGTGACTGTCTTTTATTTGCAGACAACTATATAGAGAAAATCCTAAAGTATTCACACACATAAAAAAGTTCTGAGTTCAGCAGTTACATGATACAAGATCAATATACAAAAAGCAGTTGTATTTCTATGTACTAGCAATGAACAGCTAAATGAGATTTTAAAAGATTCAGTTCACAATAAAATAGGAATAAATTTAACAAAAAACTGTAAGGTTTGTAACTGAAAACAAAATATTGCTGAGGAAAATTAAAGACCTAAGTGAAGAGGCCAAGTTCATGGATTGAGACACTCAATATTGTTAAGATTACGACTTACTCCAAATTGATCTATAGATTCAATGCAATCCCTATAAAATTCCAGTGAGTTTTTTTTCAGAAATTGACAAACTAAATTATATATTAATGAAAAGACCCAGGTTCAAAAATTTTTCCAGCATCAATTTTTTTTCTTTTTTTAAATTTAAATTCAATTAGCCAACACATAGTACGTCATTAGTTTCAGATGCAGTGTTCAACCATTCATCAGTTGCATATAACACCCAGTGCTCATCACATCTTGTACTCTCCTTAATACCCATCACACAGTTACCCCATCCTCCACCCACCTCCCCTTCAGCAACCCTCAGTTTGTTTCCCATAGTTAAGAGTCTCTCATGTTTGTCTCTCTCTGATTTCTTCCCATCCAGTTTTCCCTCCCTCTCCTTATGATCTTCTGCACTTTCTTATATTCCACATATGGGTGAAATCATATGAGAATTGTCTTTCTCCGATTGACTTATTTCATTTAGCATAATACTCTCCAGTTCCATCCAAGTGGATGATGGAAAGTATTCATCATTTCTGATGGCTGAGTAATATATACCACATCTTCTTTATCCAATTCATCTGTCAAAGGACATCTTGGCTCTTTCCCACAGTTTGGCTATTGTGGACATTGCTGCTATAAACATTGGGGTGCAAGTGCCCCTTTGGATCATTACATTTGTATCTTTGAGGTAAATACCCAGTAGTTCAGTTGCTGGATCATAGGGTAGTTCTTTTTTTAGCTTTTTCAGGAACCTCTATACTGTTTTCCAGAGTTGCTGCACCAGTTTATATTCCCACCAGCAGTGGAAGAGGGTTCCCCTTTCTCTGCATCCTTGCCAACATGTTGTTTCTTGTTAATTTTAGCTGTCCCAACAGATGTGAGATGGTATCTCATTGTGGTTTTGATTTGTATTTCCCTGATGCCAAGTGATGTTGAGCAGTTTTTCATGTATCTGCTGGCCATTTGTATGTCTTCTTTGGAGAAGTGTCTGTTCATGTCTTCTGCCCATTTCTTACCTGGATTCTTTGTTTTTTGTGTGTTGAGTTTGAGAAGTTCTTTATAGATTTTGGATACTAGCCCTTTATCTGATATGTCATTTGCAAATATCTTCTCCCATTCCGTAGGTTGTCTTTTAGTTTTGTTGACTGTTTCCTTTGCCGTGCAGAGGCTTTTTAGCTTGATGTTTTTGGTTTTTAGTTCATTTTTGCTTTTGTTTCTTTGCCTTTAGAGACCTGTCTTGAAAAAAGTTGCTGTGGCCGATGTCAAAGAGGTTACTGCCTATTCTCCTCTAGGATTTGGATGGATTCCTGTGTCACATTGAGACCTTTCAACCATTTTGAGTTTATCTTTGTGTATGGTGTAAGAGAATGGTCCAGTTTCATTCTTCTGCATGTGGCTGTCCAATTTTCCCAGCATCACTTATTGAAGAGACTATCTTTTTTTCCTTTGGGTATGCGTCCTGCTTTGTTGAAGAGTGGTTGACCATAGAGTTGATGGTCCACTTCTGGACTGTCTATTCTGTTCCATTGATCTATGTGTCTGTTTTTGTGACAGTACCATGCTGTCTTGAGGATCACAGCTTTGTAATATAGCTTGAAATCAGGCATTGTGATGGCCCCAGCTTTGGTTTTCTTTTTCAACATTCCTCTGGCTATTCAGGGTCTTTTGTGGGTTTCATACAAATTTTAGGATTGTTTGTTCCAGCTCTGTGAAAAATGTCAATGGTACTTTGATAGGGATGGAATTGAATGTGTAGATTGCTCTGAGTAACATAGACATTTTAACAATGTTTATTCTTCCAATCCATGAACATGGAATGCTTTTCCATCTCTTTGTGTCTTCCTCAATTTCTTTCATAAGTGTTCTGTAGTTTTTCAAGTACAGATCTTTTACCTCTTTGGTTAGGTTTATTCCTAGGTATCTTGTGATTTTTGGTGCAATTGTAAATAGGATTGATTTCTTAATTTATCTTCAGTCTCATTGTTACAGTGTATAGAAATGCAACTGATTTCTGTGCATTGATTTTATATCCTGCCACGTTGCTGAATTGCTGTATGATTCTAGCAATTTTGGGGTGGACTCTTGGGTTTTCCATATAAAGTCTCATGTCATCTGCAAAGACTTCTTTGCCTAATCAGATGCCTTTTATTTCTTTTTGTTGTCTCATTGCTGAGGCTAGGGCTTATAGTACTATGTTGAACAACAGTGGTGAGAGAGAGCATCCCTGTCATGTTCTGGACCTTAGGGGAAATGCTCTCCGTTTTTCCCCATTGAGAATGATATTCACTGTGGGCTTTTTGTAGATGGCTTTTATGATATTGAGGTATATACCTACATACCTATACCTCTGTAACTACACTGTGGAGAGTTGGGTTTTTTTTTTTTTAGATTTTATTTATTTGAAAGAGGGAGAGAGAGTGTGTGTGAGAGAGCACAAGCAGGGGGAGTAGCAAGCAGAGGCAGAGGGAGAAGCAGACTCCCCGCTGAGCAAGGAGCCCAATGTGGGACTTGATCCTAGGACCCTGGGATCATGACCTGAGCTGAAGGCAGACGCTTAACCTACTGAGCTACTCTGGCATCCCTATGGAGAGTTTTAATCAAGAAAGGATATTGTGTTTTGTCAAATGCTTTTTCTACATCAATTGAGAGTATCATATGATTCTTGTCCTTTCTTTTATTAAGTGATGTATCATGCTGATTGATTTGCGAAACTTGAACCACCCTTGCATCCCAGGAATAAATCTAACATGGTCATGGTGAAAAATCCCTTTAATTTACTGTTGGATCCTATTGGCTAGTATCTTGGTGAGTATTTTGACATCCATGTTCATCAGAGATATTGGTCTGTAATTCTCCTTTTTGATGCAGTCTTTGGTTTTGGGATCAGGGTAATGCTGGCCTTATAGAACAAGTTTGGAAGTCTTACTTCCATTTCTATTTTTTTGAAACAGCTTCAGTAGAATAGGTATTATTTATTCTTTAAATGTTTGGTAGAATTCCCCTGGGGAGTCATCTGGCCCTGGACTTTTGTTTTTTGGGAGGTTTTTTTATTACTGCTTCAATTTCCTTGCAGGTTATGGATCTGTTCAGATCTATTTCTTCCTGTTTCAGTTTTGGTAGTTTAAGTTTCCAGGAATGCATCCATTTCTTCCAAATTGCCTAATTTGTTGGTATATATTTGCTCATAACATTCTCTTAGAATTGTTTGTATTTCCTTGGTGTTGGTCATGATCTCTCCTCTTTCATTCATGATTTTATTAATTTGGGTCCTTTCTCTTTTCTTTTGGATAAGTCTGGCCAGAGGTTTATCGATTTATTAATTCTTTCAAGGAACCAGCTTCTGGTTTTGTTGAAGCTTCCAGCTCTTTGTTTCTGACTGTTCTACTGTTCTTCTGGTTTCTATTTCATTTATTTCTGCTCTAAGCTTTAATATTTCTCTTCTCCTGCTTGGTTTAGGTGTTATTTGCTGTTCTTTCTCTAGCTCCTTTATGTGTAAGTTTAGCTTGTGTATATGAGATTTTTCTAATTTTTTTTGAGAGAGGCTTGTATTGCAAAGTACTTCTCTCTTAGGACAACGTTTGTTGTATCCCAAAGGTTTTGAATAGTTGTGTTTTCATTCTCATTAGTTTCCATGAACTTTTAAAATTCTTCTTAATTTCCTGGTTGACCCATTTGTTCTTTAGTAGGATGCCTTTTAACCTCCAAGTATTTGTTTTCCTTCCAAATTTCCTCTTGTGATTCAGTTCCAGTTTCAAAGCATTGTGGTCTGAAAATGTTCAGGGAATCTCAATCTTTTGGTATTGGTTGAGACTTGATTTGTGACCCAGTATGTGATGTCTTCTGGAGAAAGTTCCATATGCACTTGAGAAGAATGCATATTCTTTTTTTCCCTAAGATTTTATTTATTTGTCAGAGAGAGTGAACAAGAGTGCAAGAGAGCAAGCAAACACAAGCAGTGGGAGTGGCAGGCAGAGGGAGAAGCAGTCTCCTCACTTACCAAGGAGCCCGATGCAGGGCTGGATCCCAGGACCCTGAGATCATGACCTGAGCCAAAGGCAGATGCTTAACTGACTGAGCCACCCAGGCGTCCCAAGAAGAATGTGTATTCTGTGGCTTTAGGATGGAATGCTCTGTATATATCTGTGAAGTCCATCTGGTCCAGTGTGTCATTCAAAGCCCTTATTTCTTTGTTGATCTTCTGCTTAGATGATCTGTTCATTGCTGTTAGTGGGGTGTTAAAGTTCCCTACTATTAATATATTATTTTCTATATGTTTCTTTAATTTGGTTATTAATTGTTTGATATAATTGGCTTCTCCAAGTGAGGAGCATAAAATATTTATAATTATTACATCTTCTTGTTGGGTAGATTCTTTAAGTATGATATAGTGTCCCTCTTCATCTCTTAACACAATCTTTGGTTTAAAATCTAATTTGTCTGATAAGAGAATTGTTACCCCAGCTTTCTTTTGAGGTCTATTAGCATGATAAATGGTTTTCCACTCCCTCATTTTCAGTCTGAATGTGTCTTTAGGTCTAAAGTGAGTCTGTTTTAGACAGCATATGGATGGGTCTGCTTTTTTATCCAATCTGATACCCTGTATGTTTTGATTGGAGCATTTAGCCCATTTACATCCAGAGTAACCATTGAAAGGTATGAATTTAGTGCCATTGTATTGCCTGTAAAGTCCCTGTTTCTGTAGATTGTCTCTTTTTTAACTTTCATTTTTTTATATTTACATTTTATAGATATATTCTTCATTTTGGCTTCTGTTCACTCTATTCAATTTTATTTATTTATTTTTTTAATTTTTTAAAAGATTTTATTTATTTATTCATTAGAGACAGAGAGAGAGGCAGAGGGAGAAGCAGGCTCCCAAGGAGCAGGGAGCCCGATGCGGGACCCCATCCCAGGACCCTGAGATCATGACCTGAGCCGAAGGCAGACGCTTAACCATCTGAGCCACCCAGGCACCCTCAATTTTATTTTTGAATGTGTATGTTTTGTTTTCTTTACAATTTTGGGATTGTCTCTGCAGACTCCTGCAGTGCACTGACACTGGATCCTGTGCATACCCCACTCTGCCCTTCCCAGAGGATGGCAGAGGGTCGCCCCACACTGTCCTTTCCAGGGCCAACATCTTGAGAGTTGTTGCCCAGTCATGTGTGCACCCGATCTGTCCCTTCCAGGGGATGGCTGAGGGTCCTGGCATTCCAGTCCTCTTCAGTGTCCCCAGGCAGGGAGCAGTCACCCCATCAGCCCAGCTCCTGGTTTCTGGTGAACAGAGCTGAGAGCCCCCTCCTAGCCTGCTGACCGTAACCAGTTTCCCCTGCTCCCCTGCTTGGAAACTCTACCAACTCAGGCACTCACGTTAATTCTCTGACTCCCAGGGATCCTGAGACCACACTGTCCCACCTAGAAATCTGTCCATTTCATCCCGAGTGCCTTTCAGACAGGGATAGCTCTCACTGGAGCAGATTTCTAAGGATTCTGATTTTGCCTTCTGGAGCTTTATCACTTTCTGGTAGCCAGTTTATGGAGGCTCCCTCCCCCCCTCCATTTATGTTCTGGTATCTCCCCTCAGATTCATTTCTCCACACCTCCTACCTTGAAAAAAGTGGTTGCTTTTCTACTTGTAGAGTTCCAGATATTCTTTTCTTACATCTCAGGTTGAATTCATGGATGTTCAGAATGATTTGAGTTATCTAGCTAAATTCAAGGGGCCAGATGGAACGAGGCCCTCTACTCTTATGCCATCTTACCTGCCTCCTCCTCCAGCATCAAATTTTTAAAAGAACAAAGTGAGAGGATGTACACTTCTTGATTTCCAAATTTACTATAAATGTACAGTAATCAAGACAGCGTGGCATTAGCATAAAGATAGACATACACATCAATGGAAGAGAATGTAGAGAACAAAAATAAACTCATATTTAAGTCCATTGATTTTCAAGAGAGACACCAAGGCATGTAAGGGAAGGATAGTCTTTTTGACAAATGGTGATGGGACAATTTTAACTCTTGCCTTACACCATATGCAAAAATTAACTCAAAATGGATTCAAGACCTAATTTAAGAACTGAAACTATAACACTTTTAGAAGAAAATGTAGGGAAAAGTCCTCATGACCCTGAGTTAGGCAAAGATATTTTAGATATGATACCAAAAACATCCATTAAAATAATGATTGATAAATTAGACTTTGTCAAAATTAAAAACTTTGTGCATTAAGAGATACAATAAGGAAATTTGTAGCCTACAGAATGGGAAAAATATTTGCAAATCATATTTGTGACCAATGACTTGGATCCAGAATATACAAAGAACTCTTAAAACTCAGTAAGGCAAACAATCCAGTTTACAAATGGGTAAAATGTTTGAACAGATGTTTACAAAAGAAGACATACAAATAGCTAAAAAACACAGGAAAAAATGGCCATCATTAGTCATTCAGAAATCCTGATTAAAACCACCACATGGTACACTTTTCATCTACTAGAATGGCATTACCAAATTGAACAGACAATAACAAGTATTGGGGAGAATGTGGTGAAAAAAAAGGGAACCCTCCTACGTTGCTGCTAAGTGTCTAAAACAGCATAACCATTTTGGAAAGCAGCTTGAATTTTTTTTTTTTTTTTTTTTTAGAGGGATAGAGGTGGTTGGTGGGGGGGTTCGGTGAGGAGGGACAGAGGGAAAGAGAAAATCCTAAGCAGTCTCCATGCCCAGCACAGATGCAGGGTTTGATCCCAGGACCCTGAGATCATGACCCGGGCTGAAATCAAGAGTCAGACACTTAACCGACTGAGTCACCTAGGCACCCCAATTTGACATTTTCTTAAAATGTCACACATGAATTTACCATATGACCCAGAAATTCTACTCCTAGGTGTCTACCCAAGAGAAATGAAAACAATGTCCACACAAAGATTTGTATGTCAATATTCACAGCATTATTCATAGTGGCTGAAATGTGGAAACAATCCATACATCAATCAACTATGGATAGGCTAAATGTGGTGTTTTCTTACAATGGAATATTCAGCAATAAAAAGGAATGAACTTCTTATGCATAATACAACATGGATAAGCCTCAAAAACAGTATGTTGAATCAAAGAGATCAGATGCAGAAGAGTGTATTTTGTGTGATTCCATGCACATGAAGTGGCCAGAAAAGGCAAATGCCTGGACAGAGGTCAGCAAACATTTTCTGTAAAGGGCAATGTAGTAATATTTTAGGCTTTCTGGCCATACAGCCTGTTTTAACTAAGCTCTGCAGTTGTTGGGAGAAAGCAGCTGTAGACTGAACATAAATGAACAGGCATGGAACTATTTACAAAATAGAGTTTCCATGAAACTATTTACAAAAACAGGCCACAGGCCAGATCTGGCCCATAATAGCAGTTTGCAGACCCCTGCTATGGAGGCAGGAAGAAGATTAATGGTTGCTTGGGGCTGGGAGATGAAAATTATGCGTAACTAACTGCAAAGGGGCAAGAGGGGCAAGATAGGGGTCTGCAAATTACTGTTAAAATTTTTTTTTTTTATTTTATTATGTTATGTTAGTCACCATTTAATACATCATTAGTTTTTGATGTGGTGATCCACGATCCATTGTTTTCGTATAACACCCAGTGCTCCATTCACTACGTGCCCTCCTTAATACCCATCACCGGGCTAACCAATCCCTCCTCCCCCCTCCCCTCTAAAACCCTGTTTGTCTCTCAGAGTCCATAGTCTCTCATGGTTCGTCTCTCCCTCCAATTCCACCCCCCTCATTTTTCACTTCCTTCTCCTAATGTCCTCCATGTTATTCTTTATGTTCCACAAATAAGTGAAACCATATGATAATTGACTTTCTCTGCTTGACTTATTTCACTTAGCATAATCTCCTCCAGTCCCATCCATGTTGATGTGAAAGTTGGGTATTCATCCTTTCTGATGGCTGAGTGATATTCCATTGTATATATGAACCACATCTTTTTTATCCATTCATCTGTTGAAGGGCATCTTGGCTCTTTCCACAGTTTGTCTATTGCGGACATTGCTGCTATGAACATTGGGGTGCATGTGGCGCTTCTCTTCACTACATCTGTGTCTTTGGGGTAAATACCCAGGAGTGCAATTGCTGGGTCATAGGGTAGCTCTATTTTTAAATTTTTGAGGAAACTCCACACTGTTTTCCAAAGTGGCTGTACCAAATGCATTCCCACCAACAGTGTAAGAGGGTTCCCCTTTCTCCACAACCTCTCCAACATTTGTTGTTTCTTTCCCTGTCCATTTTGGCCATTCTAACTGGTGTAAGGTGGTATCTCAATGTGGTTTTGATTTG
>NW_023270422.1:2351915-2458932 GCF_011800145.1 Mirounga leonina | reverse complement strand
CTTTAGTTTAAAATCTAATTTCTCTGATATAAGAATTGCTACCCCAGATTTCTTTTGACTCCGCTAGCATGGAAGATGGATCTCCATCCCTTCAGTTTCAGTCTGGATGTATCTTTAGGTTCAAAATGAGTCTCTTGTAGACAGCATATGGATGGGTCCTGTCTTTTTATCCAATCTGCAACCCTGTGCCGTTTTATGGGAGCGTTTAGGCCATTCACATTGAGAGTGATTATTGAAAGATATGAATTAATTGTCATCATGTTGCCTGTGAAGACGTTGTTTTTATAGATCGTCCCTGTAAATTTCTGTTGTAGATCACCCTTGGGGTCTTTCTCCTTTTATAGTACCCCCCTTAATATTTGTTGCAGGGCCAGCTTAGTGATCACATATTCTTTCAACTTCTGTCAGTCCTGGAAGCTCTGCATCTCTCCAACCATTCTAAATGACAGCCTTGCCAGATAAAGTATTCTTGGCTGCATGTTCTTCTCATTTAGTACCCTGAATATGTCTTGCCAGGCCTTTCTGGCTTGCCAGGTCTCTGTGGATAGGTCTGAGTTATTCTGATGTTCCTCCCTCTGTACGTAAGGAATCTCTTCCCCCTAACTGCCCTTAGGATGGTTTCCTTGGTTCTAAGATTTGCGAGTTTTACTATTACATGCCGGGGTGTTGGCCTGTTTTCCTTGATCTTGGGAGGGGTCCTCTCTGCCTCTAGGACTCGAATGTTTGTTTCATTCCCCAGATTAGGGAAGTTCTCAGCTATGATTTGCTCAAATACATATTCTAGTCCTCTCTCTCTCTCCACTCCCTGTGGGATTCCAATAATTCTGACATTGGAACGCTTCATGGTGTCACTTATTTCTCTGATTCTATTTTCATGGATTCTGAGTTGTTTTTCCCTGGCCTCCTCTTTTCCCTTTTTATCTGTTATATTGTCTTCCAGGTCGCTTATTCGTTCTTCTGCCTCAGTTACCCTAGCTGTTAGATTATCTAGATTGGATTGGATGTCACTGATAGCATTTTTAAGTTCTGCCAATTCACCATTTATTTCTGCCCTTAGAGGCTCTATGTTGCCATTAATTGATTTCTCCATTCTAGCCATTGTCTTCACAATTGCTAGCCTGAATTCCATCTCTGACATCTTGGTTATATCTGCATCCATTTGTAAATCTGCAGCATAAGTCATAATCTCTGAGTCTTTTCTATTTTGGGGGTTCCTCCTCCTAGTCATTCTGTTGATGGGTGTTCGAGGGAATGTATAGAGTCGAAATTATTGACCAGAACCCAAGCAAGATGCACCTGTTTTCTTAGGACCTTAGGGTTGCTGGCTTCTTGTTTTCCCAGCCTGTCTTCTGGGGGAGGGGCCTGCTGCACTGTTACTCAAGCAACCCTGTTTGGGCGGAGTTTCCCTGCTCCCCTGTGGTGGGGGATGGGCTCAGCAGGAATCAGTTTTTGGGGTTTTGTTCTCTGGTGGCTTTCCCTGGTGGCTTTCTGCATCTCTTCTACAAGTCAGAGCAGAAGAGACCGTTTCCAGGCCTCTGCCTCAGAGCAGAGAGCCCGCAGTCTGTTCTTCAGTGAGCTCTCCAGGCCACACCATCTCTGTTTCTGTCTGTGCTAATATAAACTGCAGCATCCTGTGTTGTGTGCCCCTCTGCAGCGCTCCCAGTCCTGCCTCCAGGTCAGGGCACGTCTCTGCCCATTGTGCTTCTAAAACCGCTGGCCGCTCCCATTTCACACGTGTGACCCCGTCGCTCCAGGTTTCTGCCCTGGGGGTTGCTCTAAAATCCATTCTCTGCCGCTACCGGTCCTCAAGTCTGTGCTCCGTTCCCAGCATGAGAGGCTGTCGCTCACTGGCAGTGTTGGATCCCCACGACCAGGCTCCATCCTGCTGCCATTTATCCTCCAACATCTGCCTGCGGAATCACATCTCCCCGCATAGTACTTCAAACCAACCACCTGCAATATTCTGCTTATAGAGATCCAGATCTTCTTACATCTCAGGCTGGTTTCATGGGTGCTCAGTGTGGTCTGGTAGATATCCAGCTCAATTCTGGGGACCAGTTGACATTAGGACCCCTACTCCTCCACCATCTTTCCTTACCTCACAGGGGCACAGGGCAACTCTGCCCAAACAGGGTTGCCTGAGTAACAGTGTGGCAGGCACCTCCCCCAGAAGACAGACTGGAAGAACAAAAGGAGGAGAACCCTAAAGTCCCTATAAAACAGGTGCATCTTGCTTGGGCTGTGGTTAATACTTTGGACTCTATACATTCCCTCAACCACCCCTCAAGAGAATGACTAAGAGGAGGAACGCCCAACAAAGAAATGAATCAGAGACTGTGGCCTCTGCCACAGACCTAATGGATACGGATATAAGCAAGATGTCAGAAATAGACTTCAGAGTAACAATTATGAAGTCAGTATCTAGGCTTGAGAAAAATATTAGTGACAATATAGAATCTCTAAGGGCAGAAATGAGATCTAATCAGGCTGAACTTAAAAATGCTATGAATGAAATGCAGTCTAAACTGGATACTCTGACTGCCAGGGTAAACGAGGCAGAAGAATGAATTAGTGAGCTAGAAGATAAGATGATAGAAAGAAGGAACTGAGGGGAAATGGGGAAAAACAAATTAAAGCCCAAGGGATCAGACTGAGAGAGATTAATGACTCAATGAAATGTTGACAATCTGAATAGACCAAGAACCAGTAACAAAATAGAATCAGTGATCAAAAACCTCCCAAAAACAAGGGCCTGATGGATTCCCAGGGGAATTCTACCAAACATTCAAAGAAGAAATAATACCTATCCTACTGAAGCTGTTTCAAAAAATAGAAACAGAAGGAAAACTTCCAAACTCATTCTATGCGGCCAGCATTACCTTGATCCCCAAACCAGGCAAAGACCCCATCAAAAAGGAAAATTTCAGACCAATATCCCTGATGAATATGCATGCCAAAATTCTCAACAAGATCCTAGCTAATTGGATCCAACAGTACATTAAAAGGATTATCCATCACGACCAGGTGGAATCTATCCCTGGGATACAAGGGTGGTTCAACATTTGCAGATCAATGTGCTAGAACACATTAATAAGAGAAGACACAAGAATGATATGATCCTCTCAATTGATGTAGAGAGACCATTTGACAAAATACAGCATCCTTTCCTGATTAAAACTCTCCAGAGTGTAGGGATTGAGGGAACATTCCTCAATTTCATAAAAACCATCTATGAGAAGCCCACAGCAAATATCATTCTCAATGGGGAAAAGCTGAGAGCCTTTCCCTTAAGATCAGGAACAGGACAGCGATGCCCACTCTCACCACTATTGTTCAACATAGTATTAGAAGTCCTAGCAACAGCAATCAGACAACAAAAAGAAATAAAAGGTATTCAAATTGGCAAAGAAGAAGTCAAACTCTCTCTTTTCACAGATGACATGATACTTTATGTGGAAAACCCAAAAGACTCCACCCTCAAATTATTAGAACTCATCCAGCAATTCAGTAATGTGGCAGGATACAAAATCAATGCACAGAAATCAGTTGCTTTCTTATACACCAACAATGTAACTGTAGAAACAGAAATTAGAGAATCGATTCCATTTACAATAGCACCAAAAACCATAAGATACCTCAGAATAAACCTAACCAAAGAGGTAAAGGATCTATACTCTAGAAACTACAGAACACTTATGAAAGAAATTGAAAAAGATACAAAAAGATGGAAAAACATTCCATGCTCATGGATCAGAAGAATAAACATTGTTAAAATGTCTATGCTGCCCAGAGCAATCTATTCTTTCAATGCCATCCCAATCAAAATACCAATGGCATTTTTCAAGGTGCTGGAACAAACAATCCTAAAATTTGTGTGGAACCAGAAAAGACCCGAAATTACCAAGGAAATGTTGAAAAAGAAAAACAAAGCTTGGGGCATCTCGTTCCCTGATTTAAGCTATATTACAAAGCTGTGATCGCCAGGACAGCATGGTATTGACACAAAAACAGATACATAGATCAATGGAACAGAATAGAGAACCCAGATATGGACCCTCAACTCTATGGTCAACTAATCTTTGACAAAGCAGAAAAAAATATGCAATGGAAAAAAGACAGTCTCTTCAATAAATTGTGCTGGGAAAATTGGACAGCCACATGCAGAAGAATGAAACTTGATCATTCTCTTACACCATACACAAAGATAAACTCAAAGTGGATGAAAGACCTCAATGTGAGACAGGAATCCATCAAAATCCTAGAGGAGAACATAGGCAGTAACCTCTTTGACATTGGCCACAGCAACTTCTTTCAAGATACATCTCCAAAAGCTAGTGAAACAAAAGCAAAAATGAACTTTTGGGACTCCATCAAGATAAAAAGGTTCTGCACAGCAAAGGAAACAGTCAACAAAACAAAGAGGCAACCCATAGAATGGGAGAAGATATTTGCAAATGACACTACAGGTAAAGGGCTGGTATCCAAGGTCTATAAAGAACTTCTCAAACTCAACACCCAAAAAAACAAATAATCAAGTCAAAAAATGGGCAGAAGACATGAACAGACACTTCTCCGAAGAAGACATACAAGTGGCTAACAGACACATGAAAAAATGTTCAACATCATTAGCCATTAGGGAAATTCAAATCTAAACCACATTGAGATACCACCTTACACCAGTTAGAATGGCAAAAATGGACAGGGAAAGAAACAACAAATGTTGGTAAGGATGTGGAGAAAGGGGAACCCTCTTACACTGTTGGTGGGAATGCAAGCTGGACAGCCACTTTGGAAAACAGTTTGGAGGTTCCTCAAGAAGTTAAAAATAGAGCTACACTGTGACCCAGCAATTGCACTACTGGGTATTTACCCCAAAGATACCGATGTAGTCAAAAGAAGGGGCACCTGCACCCCAATGTTTATAGCAGCAATGTCCACAACAGCCAAACTGTGGAAGGACCTGAGATGCCCTTCAAGAGAAGAATGGATAAAGAAGATATAGTCCATATATATAATGGAATATTACTCAGCCATCAGAAAAGATGAATACCCACTATTTGCTTGGACATGGATGGGACTGGAGGAGATTATGCTAAGTGAAATAAGTCAAAGAGAGAAAGAGAATTATCATATGGTTTCACTTATATGTGGAACATAAGGAACAGCATGGAGGACATTAGGAGAAGGAAGGGAAAAATGAAGGGGATGGAATCAGAAGGGGAAATGAACCATGAGATACTATGGACTCTGAGAAACAAACTGAGGGTTTTAGAGGGGAGGGGGGTGGGGGGGTGGGTTAGCCCAGTGATGAGTATTAAGGAGGGCACGCATTGCATGGAGCACTGAGTGTTATAAGAAAACAATGAATCATGGAACACTATATCAAAAACTAATGATGTACTGTATGGTGACTAACATAACATAATAAAAAAAATAAAATAAGAATAGATAGCCTAGCCAAGGTGTATTGTTTCCCTTCAGAGGTGAAGGCAAACTGCAGCTGAGAGGCTTTTGAAATAGGCACTGAACACAATATATTAACCAAATCTATAAGAGCAAAATATTTATAGGTTGTTGATTGGATAGCATTAGTAATTTTAATAATACTGTCTATTGAGTATGGGGGCTTTAAGGGCTAGGAACCACAGCACTCAAGTTGTAGTCCTCCACCATGAGGCACTATTTATTTTTTTCCAGGCTTAACAACAGGCACAATTGGGCTGTCACATAGCAGTGTGGATGATCGCCCTTTTTTTTAATGATTAAGGATCAAGGATAAGTGTGAATACTTGAAGGCCTTGTTTTCTCAAACAACTCCTTTACTTTGGGTCATATTAACTATTTTAACTTGGTTGGGGGAGCAATGCATACTATACATATGGGAAATTTAGACAATGCTGTGAGGTATACCTATTTTTTCCCCTCTATTTTATATTTAGCTACTTTCCTAAGATTATATGTGAAACAAAATTTAAATTTCATGGGATTCACAGGTATAATTATAATTTGAACCCCAGGATTGATTTGAGTTTATGAGGTTCTTTCAATTAGTACATTGTAGCAAATGTTAGAATTAATTTAGAACCTATGTTGTAGAGGCACAAAAGCCAATCAGTGGCCTTTTAATCTTCTATATAAATTATTTTAGTACATAAATTTTGGTTTCCAATTGGGTCAAATTATGCACCTTTGTTTTAATTATTTTATTATATTTTATTTACATATAATTTATTTAATTACCTTCTCCCCCGTCCACCTCCCATACTTAGGATTGTGTGTGTGTGTGTGTGTGTGTGTTTCAGCCACCTGAAGCCTCAGTTTTTAGTTTCTGTCTCTGGCTGATAGGAGGGAAAAGGGTGGGGGGCGGCAGCAGGCTCTCCCTGGGAGAGAGAGGCCCTTGTCTCAGAATAATCATTTCAGTCCCTCCACCCCTTCTCTTTCCTCTTAATCAAATCTCTTAGAATGGTTTATTCTAGGTGGTAAAACTTTTCCTTCTTTTTTGCCTCCTGTCTGTCCCCAAACATTTCATCTCCTTTTCTTCTCTTGGGTATTTACAGGATGAGCTCCTGGTGGGGATGAGTGACCTCTGCTGTGAGCAGCAACCCCCCTTTTTAGGGTGTCCCACTCAACCTGGGCTTTACATCCAAGACAGCGATGGTGGTGTCAGCTTTATCACTCAAATATTTTATTTTGAGCATGAGACCCTTTGCTGTTGATAAGTAGCAGCTCTCAAAGGAGCCCATTAACACTGATTGAGTGTCTGGCAATCTTTTATTAATCGGACCACCTCTTTGGGGGTTTTTTAGGGAGCGGGACTCTGATACTCTTTTCCTTTCCCCTTTGTCATTAAACATTGAGCCACTGGTCTTCAGGGGTGAGACCTCTTGTATCCCACTGGGTCAGGGAAAGAATCTCCATACCAGCAAACAGACAACAGCAGAGAAGTTTGTGACCTGAAAAATTAACATTTGTAGGGTGCCACGAGGAGGCCTCACACTAACCCCACAGATGCCCAAGACACATGAATGAGCATTTAGGTGGAGCACTCTCCCACTATTCTGCAAACAGGTCTAATTATGGCTCAGCAAACTCAGAGGGAAAGAGGGAAGTGATTTATTGAGTGCTCCTAGTTATAATGTCAGCATATAATATCCTGGATACTAGACAGTCTCCTCTGAATTACTCAGGTGCCCAATTGCTTGTCAGTGCCCTGTCAGTGGATCAGACTTGTCCCATGACACTAGAAGGATAGTTATTCCTCATTCCCTTTGGACAAACCTATTTCAGAAATGGACGTTGCCAATTACCTATACACACCAGGTACTCTGTCCTGGATCCTGAGTGCTCTACCAACGTGGAGAAATGTGTTGAATGCCCCTGAGTACTCAGTCCCAGATACTTGACACTCCAGCCTGTGTGACAGCTAGAAGAGGACTCAGCTTTTGGAGCTCCTCAATTTTAGGGTTAGGAATTGATGGCAATATCTGACAATAAACGCCAGCACAGTGCAGCTGCCATCAGGCAGCAAGCACCCCAACAAACAGTGGTGCGTTCCTATATTTAAGGGTGTTTCAATCTTGCTCTTGTGACAATTGGAATAGCGTGAGCACCTTGTACAATACAATATACATGGGCAACTTACAACCTCTGCTTATGAATACTTTTCAGTATAGGCATTCTCTAATTTTCATCAACAAATTGTCTCCAAAAAAATCACTTGAAGTGTATGAAAAATGCAAATTCCTAGGCCCTATCCTTGACAAATCCACTCAAAGTGTATTGGAATAGGTCCCCATGTACACTAAAATTTGAAAAACATGGATTTAATTTTTCATACCCCTAGCAAATAAAAAAGAATGTTTTCCTTTGTGCTATTTACCTTAAATGAGGATTATCTAATCTTTAGACATATAGATCGCTAAATTAGAGGTTTGGAGGCAGTTGAATTATTTTTAGTCATTAAATTCTTTTTGAATTTAAGAATCATAAATTTGAATCAAAATCATTTGAATAAAAGAATCATAAATTCTTCACACAATTAATTAAATTGTTGTGAGCAATCCATGGCAGTTGTTGAGTGGCTCTTCATTACATGGGTGTTTTTTCAGGAACATGAATGTTTGTGTGTGTTCATGCATGTTTTTTACCACTGGTTTTAAGAAATTTGATTATGATGTTTTCTTCATGTTTCTTGTGCTTGAAGTTCATTGGGCTTCTTGGATGTTTGAATTTATTGTCTTATCAAATTTGGAAAACTTTCATCTATTATTTCTTCAAAAGGTTTTTCAGTCTCCCCAGTCTCTTGTTTCTTTTGGAGACTCCAATTATATATGTGACCTGATATTGTCCTACAGCTCACTGAGGTTCTGTTCATTTGTTTTCATTCTTTTCTTTTTCTGCATTCCATTTTGGATAGTATCTATAGCTATATCTTCAAGTTCACTAATTTTTCTTCTGTAATGTCTAATTTGCCATTAATTTCATCTAGTACATACTTCAGAGATTCTGTGGGTTCAGTTCCAGAATGCTGTAATAAAATGAATATCACAATAAAGTGAGTCAAATGAATTTTTTGGTTTCCCTGTACATATAAAATTTATGTATACAATATACTATAGTATATTAAGTGTGCAATAGCATTATGTATAAAAATATTTTACATACCCTAATAAAAAATACTTTATTGATAAAAAGTGTTAACCATCATCTGAGCTTTCAGTGAGTCTAATGCTGTTTCATAGCATTTTACCCATAGTGGAACTTTTTTCCAAATTGCAGTCAGTTGTCTCAAAACCTGCCACTGCTTTATCAACTAAGTTTATGCAATATTCTAAATCCATTGTTGTCATTTCAACAGCCTTTGCCAGAAGAAGATTCCATCTCAAGAAACCACATTCTTTACTTGTCCATAAGAAGCAGCTCCTCATCTATTAAAGTTTTATCATGATATCATAACAATTCAGTCACATCTTTAGGCCCCACTTCTAATTCTAGTTCTCTTTCTCTTTCCACCACATCTGCAGTTACTTCCTCCACTGAAGTCCTCCATGAAGGTTGGAATCAACTTCTTCCAAATTCCTGTTCATGTTGATATTTTGACCTCTTCCCATGAATCACAAATGTTCTTAATGACATCAAGAATGGTGAATCTTTTCCAGAAGATTTTCAGCTTGCTTTGACCAGATCCATTAGATGAACTACTGTTGCAGCTATAGTCTTATGAAATGTATTTTTTAAATAGCAAGACTTAAAAGTCAAAATTACTCCTGATCCATGGGTTGCAGAATGAATGCTGTGTTTGTAGGCATAGAAACCACATTAATCTCATACATCTCCATCAGAGCTCTTGGGTGACCAGGGCATTATCAATGAGAAGTAATATTTTGACGGAAATCTTTTTTTTCCCTGAGCAGTAGGTCTCAATAGTGGCTTAAAATATTCAGTCAACCATGTTGTAAACAGATATGCTGACATTCTGGCTTTGTTGTTCCATTGATAGAGCATGGGCAGAGTAGATTTAGCATAATTCTTAAGGGCCCTAGGATTTTCAGAATGGCAAATGAACATTAGCTGAAACACACCAGCTGCATCAGTCCCTAACAGGAGAGTCAAATTGAACTTTGAAGCTTTGAAGTCAGGCGGTTTAGCTCTGAAAGTCCAACATAACATCTTCTAATATAAGACTGTTTGGTCTACATTGAAAATCTGTTCTTTTGTGTAGCCACTTTCATGAATTATCTTAACTAGATTTTCTGGATAAATTGCTGCAGCTCCTACATCACTTTTTATTTTTCTTCCTCTTTTACTTTTATGTTATGAAGATGACTTCTTTCCTTAAACTTCATGGACCAGCATTTTCTTGTTTCAAACTTTTCTTTTGCAGCTTCCTCACCTCTCTCAGCTTCTTAAAGTTGAAGAGAGTAAGGACCTTGCTCTGGATTAGATTTAGTTTGCTAATATTTTGTTTATGATTTTTGCATCTTTGTTCATGCATGCGATTGATTTGTAATTTTCCTTTCTTGTAACACCTATCAGGTTTGGTATCAAGGATATACTGGCTCACAGGGAAATTTTCTTTCTTTTCCTATTTGGTAGAAAGATTTGTGAGAGATTGGTATCATCCTTAAGACTTATGCATGATTGGCATCATATCTTCCTTAATTGTGTGACAGAATTTCCTGGAAGTCATCTAGGCTTGGTGTGTGTGTGCGCACACCTGCATGTGAATGGACATGTACATTTTGAGTTGTTATATCTTTTCCATGAATTAAAACTTTATAATTATAAAATAAAATTCTCTATCTCTAGTAATGTTTTTTGCCTTAAAGTATTCTTTGTTTGAAATGAATATAGTTACTATAGGCCAGCTCTTTTAGTTTACATGGTATAACTTGTTTCATCCTTTCAACCTTCCTGTGTCCTTATATTTAAGGTGAGTCTCTTCTGAGCAGTATATCATATTTTAAAAATCTTGTCTGACATTCTTAGCCTTTAACTGGAGCATTTGCTCTATTTACATTTAACATATTTCCTATGTAAATCTATGTCTGATAATTCCACTATTGGATCCCATGTGTACTGTTTATATTATGTGCTGCTCATTTTTGATTGAGTGCTGGACATTGTGTATGAAAATTATGGAGATAATTCAAGGCACCTGCTGATGTTATCTTCCTTCAAGGGGAAAATTTTTTTTCTTCTGGTGGTCTGTTTGGCTAGAGACACTAAGTATTCAAAATAATCTTTTTAAAAAGATTTTATTTATTTATTTATTTGACAGAGAGAGACACAGTGAGAGAGGGAACACAAGCAGAGGGAGTGGGAGTGGGAAGCAGGCTTCCCGCCGAGCAGGGAGCCTGATGTGGGGCTTGATCCCAGGACCCCGGGATCATGACCTGAGCTGAAGGCAGACACCTAACTGACTGAGCCACCCAGGCGCCCCTCAAAATAATCTTTATCTGAGTAGGATTTGAGATAATTTGGGTCTGAATTTAAGATTTTGCTTGTCTATTTCTTTCTAGTTTACCCTTATTCCTAGGATGTAGCTCTTCAGGGTACTAATGCAAAATGGGGAGTAGTTGGCTACCTAACGCTCATTTTTGGATGGCCCTAAACTCCAGTTTCCTCCAAGCCCTGTGAATCTTTGAAAGTTCTGCTCAGGTTTTCAGCCTCTCAGTGGCCTATTCCAGAATTTCCAAGTGCTCTGGGGCAAAAGCTATTCTAAATGCAGGGTTTACTTCTCTGTATTTCTTCCTTCTCTCATATCTTGGATCCATAACTTTCCTATGGTTCAGACATTTAAAAAAATATTTGTCCAGATTTCCTAGTTCTCTGTAGAAGGATTGTGCTGAATCTCCAAGTCTGGCATGGTACATAGAATTCTTCCATCACATTTTATGTGAGATAACAAATCCCTTATTTTTTAATCTATATCTCTTTGGCTTGTCTGTTACTTGCTACAAAACACACCCCAATACACACAAATGCCCTTTGAAGAAAGTACTCTCAGTTTAATAAGTTTGAGAAATACTATGTATCCAACTCTCCATTTAGAAATTCATAATATACATTACATATTAAAAATCAATGAAAGAAAGTTTGTTTAATCCTCTGCTTAAAGAAATTATATGAAGAAACAATCTTTTAAATAAAATCACCTACTAAATCCCATGGAATTAAGATTGTCTCACATTGGCTTGTTAGCTACCTTTTTTTTTTTTTAAGCATAAAAGTTCACTCTTTCTGGGGAATTAATCTGACTTCTCATTCAGAGACTAAACTCCATCTTAGTACTCATGGAACTATATATGATTTTTTCGTGTTTGTTTTTGTTTACTTGTTTGTCTTTCTCATTAGACTAGTGTCCTTGAGGGATTTGGTGGGGGTGCACCTTATTTAGTGTGGATCCAGTGTCTGGCATTTTAATTTGACATTTAATAATTCTTGACAAGTGAATGAATCAGAATAGTTATGGGACACAATAGCTCTTTAGACAGATGAACTACAGGGATGTGTTTGAGGTCAATCCTAAAAGAGAGGTTCTTAAATCTGTAAATCCATGGAGAAGCTTCCCCCTGGTCTGTGACCCTCCTCAAATTGCAAGCAGAATTTTTTGTGAATAGGCTATTTGGTCTGCAGAGCCCTTCTCCATCCACATGGCCTTTCCTCACTTTCTTCATTTGGATTTCTATAATAAAGTGGAACCCTACCTCCTCTCTTTAACCTCCTTACCCTTCTCCTGCTTCAGCATTCTTCTGAGATTTATCACCATATGGCACTGATAATGGTCTCCTCACCAGCATGAGAGTTTCACAGGGATGAGAATTCTTATTTATTTTACTACTATGCCTATAACAATGCCCTAAATGTATTTTAGTGCCTAGAACAATACCTACATGATCAACACATTTGTGCTATTTTCCCCCACAGAGGAGAGGCCTGCCTGGACCTGACCTTGTGCTGAGTTTACTGTGCAGACCTGAACCAGTAGCAGAAATGAATTAGTCTGGAGAGGAGGGTGCTTTTCTATCTTAAATGTTTTACCAATTCTATGGAGATTTTTAAGCCATATAAATCTATTTATTTCTGTTTTGAATATACAAATCTTTGAGCAGAGAAGCCTTGCTCCACACATGTTTTTTCAGGACTTTTGGAAATTTTTGCCTACCACAGGAGAGATGGATATTTTATATCTAGTCAAATGAAAAATAAATATGATTTATCCAGGTGTCTCTCCCTTGCCCAAGTTCTCTCTGATTTTCATGGAATAATCTGGTCAGCACGCCACTTATTGGTTTCTTGGAGGTAGGAAATACTCTACATATTTAAACATTGCATGTGTCCAAAAGGAGAGGAATAGGGGAATATTTACATCAGTTATGTGGATACTGTCCAATTAACTATAGCAGAGACTGCATTTTGAAGCACTATGCCCTTGAAGCTGCATAAATATGTTTCTAATAATGTAGAGGCAAGCAGATAGCTTCAGGGCTGCAGACAGGAGAATTTTAGTCTTTTTGCAGTGATTTACTTTTAAAGAGTGAGGGGGCCACATAAGGACAGGGAAGATATTTCCCTATACAGGAAAGAGGGGATTTTAAAAAGTCAGGGGGCCACAAAAAGACAGGGAAGATATTTTCCTACACAGGAAAGTGGGGGGTTCTATCAGCACACCAGACAATAGCCAGATATGAGGGACCTGTCCTTTTCCAATCACAGAATACATATACTCTTGTGGAAGCTGAGCTGCACGCTGGTGCCAGTGAAGCAGGGGAGAAAATGTGAGTGACACAAGCCTGTGTGACTCCTGAATTCACAGGGGAATTCGCCAAGGAGCCCTGGAACTGGACAGGCACAACCAGGGGTGACAAAAATATTCTTTATCTAACAGTGGTCAGAGAGCGTTGCATCCACAAGGGGGGCTCTTCGGTGACAAAAGTAGTTTTATTCAAGGATAGCATGATTCATATTATTTTCAGGGAAAAGGAAGTTGTCTATGCCAGGTTGGTAGAACACCTACCTAACATTTTTCATTTTTTTCAGAGAGGTTGTTTTTGTTTGCTTTTTGTTTTGTTTTTGAAATTTCGCCTTTACTTTCCCAATCCCTGTCCCATCAGATTAATGGTTATTCTTTCAGAATATTTTTTATTTAAATTCAATTAGCCAACAGATAGTACATCATTAGTTTCAGATGTAGTGTTCAATAATTCATCCGTTCCGCATAACACCCAGTGCTAATCACATCACCCAATGCCCATTACCCAATTACCCCATGCCCTTACCGACCTCCCCTCCAGAAACCCTGTTTGTTTCCTATAGTTAAGAATTTCTCATGGTTTTTCTCCCTCGCTAATGACTTCCCATTCAGTTTTCCCTCCCTTCCCCTATGATCCTCTGCACTGTTTCTTATGTTCCACATATGAGTGAAACCATATGATAATTGTGTTTCTCTGATTGACTTATTGAACTTAGTATAATACCCTCTAGTTCCATCCACATCATTGCAAATGACAAGATTTCATTCTTTTTGATGGCTGAGTAATATTCCATTATATATGTATGCACATTTTCTTTAGCCATTCATCTGTTGATGGACATCTGAGATCTTTCCACATTTTGGCTATTGTGGACATTGCTGCTATAAACATTGGGATTCATATGTCTCTTCAAATTACCATGTTCGTATCCTTTGGATAAATACCTAGTGGTGCAAATGCTGTGTCATAGGGTAGCTCTATTTTTAACGTTTTAAGGAACCTCCATACGTCTTCCAGAGTGGCTGTACCAGTTTGCATTACCACTGAAAATGTAAGAGGGTTCCCCTATCTCCACATCCTCTCCAACATCTGTTGTTTCCTGAGCTGTTAATTTTAGCCATTCTGATTTGTGTAAGGTGGTATCTCAGTGTGGTTTTGATTTGTATTTCCCTGAGGCCAAGTGATGTTGAGCACTTTTTCATGTGTCTGTTAGCCATTTGTATGTCTTCTTGGAAAAGTGTCTGTTCATGTCTTGTGCCCATTTATTGACTTGATTATTTGGTTTTTAGGTGTTGAGCTTGATAAGTTCTTTATAGATTGTGGATATTTGCCCTCTATCTGATATGTCATTTGCAAATATCTTCTCCCATTCTGTAGGTTGCCTTTTAGTTTTGATGACTGTTTCCTTTGCTATGCAAAAGCTTTTTATCTTGATGAAGTCCCAAAAGTTCATTTTTGCTTTTGTTTCCCTTGCCTTTGGAGACTTGTCTAGCAGAAGGTGTTATGGCTGATGTCGGAGAGGTTGCTACCTGTGTTCTCTTCTAGGATTTTGATGGATTCCTGTCTCACATTGAGGTCTTTCATTCATTTTGAGTTTATCTTTGTGTATGGTGTAAGAAAATGGTCCAGTATCATTCTTCTACATGTGACTGTCCAATTCTCTGAGCACCATTTACTAAGAGACTGTCCTTATTCCATTGGATAGTCTTTCCTGTTAGTTGACCATAGAATTGAGGGTCCATTTCAGTGTTCTCTATTTTGTTCCACTGATCGATATGTCTGTTTTTGTGCCAGTACCATGCTGTCTTGATGATCACAGCTTTGTAATATAGCTTGAACTTAGGTATTGTGACGGCCCCAGCTTTGGTTTTCTTTCTCGACATTCCTCTGGCTCTTTGGGGTCTTTTCTAATTCCATACAAATTTTAGGATTATTTGTTCCAGCTCTGTGAAAAATGCCAATGGTATTTTGATAGGGATTGAACTGAATATGTAGATTGCTCTGGGCAGCATAGACATTTTAACAATATTTATTCTTCCAACCCACTAGCATGGATTTTTTTCCATCTTTGTGTCTTCCTCAATTTCTTTCATAAGTGTTCTGTAATTTTTCAAGTACAGCTCCTTTGCCTCTTTGGTTAGGTTTATTCCTAGCTTTTTTATGGGTTTTGGTGAAATTGTACATGGGATCAATTCCTTAATTTCTCTTTCTTCTGTCTCATTATTAGTGTATAGAAATGCAAATTTTATTTCTTTTTGTTGTCTGATTGCTATTGCTAGGACTTCTAGTATTATGTTGAACAGTAGTGGAGAGAGTGGGCATTCTTGTCGTATTCCTGATCTTAAGGAAAGGCTCTCAGCTTTTCCCCACTGAGAATTATACTCACTGTGGGCTTTTCATAGATGGTTTTTGTGAAATTGAGGAAGTTTCCCTCTATTCCTATACTCTGAAGAGTTTTAATCAGAAAAGATGCTGTATTTTGTACAATGCATTTTCTGCATCAATTGAGAGAACCACATCGTTCTTCTCTCCCCTCTTATTAATGTGTTCTATCACATTGATTGATTTGTGAATGCTGAACCACCCTTGCATCCCAGGGATACATTCCACTTGGTCGTGGTGGATGATCCTTTCAATGTATTGTTGGATCCTGTTAGCTAAGATTTTGTTGAGAATTTGGAGTCCATATTCATCAAGGATATTAGTCTGAAATTCTCCTTTTTTGATGGGGTCTTTGCCTGGTTTGGGGATTAAGGTAATGCTGGCCTCATAGAATGAGTTTGGAAGTTATCCTTCTGTTTCTATTTTTTGAAACAGCTTCAGTAGAATAGGTATTATTTCTTTCCTTTTTTAAAAAATTATTTTATTATGTTAATCACCATACATTACATCATTAGTTTTAGATGTAGTGTTCCATGATTCCTTGTTTGTGCATAACACCCAGTGCTCCATGCAGAACATGCCCTCTTTAATACCCATCACCAGGCTAACCCATCCTCCCACCCTCTCCCCTCTAGAACCCTCAGTTTGTTTTTCAGAATCCATCGTCTCTCATGGTTCATCTCCCCCTCTAATTTCTCCCCCTTCATTCTTCCCCTCTTGCTATCTTCTTTTTTTTTTCATAACATATATTGCACTATTTGTTTCAGAGGTACAGATCTGAGATTCAACAGTCTTGCACAATTCACAGCGCTTACCAGAGCACATACACTCCCCAGTGTCTATCACCCAGTCACCCCATCCCTCCAACCCCACCCCCCACTCCAGCAACCCTCAGTTTGTTTCCTGAGATTAAAAATTCCTCATATCAGGGAGGTCATATGATACATGTCTTTCTCTGTTTGACTTATTTCGTTCAGCATAATACCCTCCAGTTCCATCCACGTTGTTGCAAATGGCAAAATCTCATTCCTTTTGATGGCTGCAAAATATTCCATTGTATATATATACCACATCTTCTTTATCCATTCATCTGTCGATGGACATCTTGGCTCTTTCCACAGTTTGGCTATTTTGGACATTCCTGCTATAAACATCAGGGTGCACGTACCCCTTCGGATCCCTACATTTGTATCTTTGGGGTAAATACCCAGTAGTGCAATTGCTGGATCATACGGTAGCTCTATTTTCAACTTTTTGAGGAACCTCCATACTGTTTTCCAGAGTGGCTACACGAGCTTGCCTTCCCACCAACAGTGTAGGAGGGTTCCCCTGTCTCTGCATCCCCACCAGCAACTGTCGTTTCCTGACTTGTTAATTTTAGCCATTCTGACTGGTGTGAGGTGGTATCTCATTGAGGTTTTGATTTGGATTTCCCTGATGCCGAGCGATGTTGAGCAATTTTTCATGTGTCTCTTGGTCATTTGGATGTCTTCTTTGGAAACATGTCTGCTCATGTCTTCTGCCCATTTCCTGATTAGATTCTGTATTCTTTGGGTGTTGAGTTTGATAAGTTCTTTATAGATTTTGGATATTAGCCCTTTATCTGATATGTCATTTGCAAATATCTTCTCCCATTCTGTCGGTTGTCTTTCGGTTTTGTTGACTATTTCCTTTGCTTTGCAAAAGCTTTTTATCTTGAAGAAGTCCCAATAGTTCATTTTTGCCCTTGCTTCCCTTCCTTTGTCAAAGATGAGTTGACCATAGAGTTGAGGGTCCATATCTGGGCTCTCTATTCTGTTCCATGGATCGATGTGTCTGTTTTTGTGCCAGTACCATACTGTCTTGATGATGACAGCTTTGTAATAGAGCTGGAAGTCCAGAATTGTGATGCCACCAGCTTTACTTGTCTTTTTCAACATTCCTCTGGCTATTCGGGGTCTCTTCTGGTTCCATACAAATCTTAGGATTATTTGTTCGATTTCTTTGAAAAGAGTGGATGGTAGTTTGATGGGGATTGCATTGAATGTGTAGATTGCTCTAGGTAGCATTGACATCTTCACAATATTTGTTCTTCCAATCCATGAGCATGGAACGTTTTTCCATTTCTTTGTGTCTTCCTCAATTTCTTTCATCAGTATTTTATAGTTTTCTGAGTACAGATCCTTTGTCTCTTTGGTTAGATTTATTCCTAGGTATCTTATGGTTTGGGGTGCAATTATATATGGGATCGACTCCTTCATTTCTCTTTCTTCTGTCTTGTTGTTGGTGTATAGGAATGCCACTGACTTCTGTGCATTGATTTTATATCCTGCCACTTTACTGAATTCCTGTATGAGTTCTACCAGTTTTGGGGTGGAGACTTCTGGGTTTTCCCCATAGAGTATCATATCATCTGCAAAGAGTGAGAGTTTGACTTCTTCTTTGCCGATTTGGATGCCTTTTATTTATTTTGTTGTCTGATTGCTGTGGCTAGGACTTCTAATACTATGTTGAATAGCAGTGGTGATAGTGGACATCCCTGCCACGTTCCTGACCTGAGGGGGAAAGCTCTCAGTTTTTCCCCATTGAGAATGATATTCGCTGTAGGTTTTTCATAGATGGTTCTTATGATATTGAGGTATGTACCCTCTATGCCTATACTCTGAAGACTTTTGATCAAGAAAGGATGCTGTACTTTGTCAAATGCTTTTTCTGCATCTATTGAGAGGATCATATGTTTCTTTTTTTTTATTCTTATGTTAATCCCCATACATTACATCATTAGTTTTAGATGAAGCGTTCCATGATTCCTTGTTTGTGCACAACACCCAGTGCTCCATGCAGAATGTGCCCTCCTCAATACCCACCACCAGCCTAACCCATCCTCCCACCCCCCTCCCCTCTAGAACCCTCAGTTTGTTTTTCAGAGTCTATCGTCTCTCATGGTTCGTCTACCCCTCCGATTTCCCCCGCTTCATTCTTCCCCTCCCGCTACCTTCTTCTTCTTCTTCTTTTTTTTTTTTAAACATATATTGCATTATTTGTTTCAGAGGTACAGATCTGAGATTCAACAGTCTTGCACAATTCACAGCGCTTACCAGAGCACACACACTCCCCAGTGTCCATCACCTAGTCACCCCATCCCTCCCACGCCACCCCCCACTCCAACAACAATCAGTTTGTTTCCTGCGATTAAGAATTCCTCATATCAGTGAGATCATATGATACATGTCTTTCTGTTTGACTAATTTCACTCAACATGATACCCTCCAGTTCCATCCACGTCGTTGCAAATGGCAAGACCTCATTCCTTTTGATGGCTGCATAATATTCCATTGTATATATATATACCACCTCTTCTTTAGCCATTCATCTGTCGATGGACATCTTGGCTCTTTCCACAGTTTGGCTATTGTGGACATTGCTGCTACAAACATCGGGGTGCACGTACCCCTTCGGAACCCTACTTTTGTATCTTTGGGGTAAATACCCAGTAGTGCAATTGCTGGATCATATGGTAGCTCTATTTTCAACTTTTTGAGGAATCTCCATACAGTTTTCCAGAGTGGCTGCACCAGCTTGCATTCCCACCAACAGTATAGGAGGGTTCCCCTTTCTCCGCATCCCCGCCAACATCTGTCATTTCCTGACTTGTTAATTTTAGCCATTCTGACTGGTGTGAGGTGGTATCTCAATGAGGTTTTGATTTGGATTTCCCTGATGCTGAGCGATATTGAACATTTTTTCATGTGTCTGTTGGCCATTTGGATGTCTTCTTTGGAGAAATGTCTGTTCATGTCTTCTGCCCATTTCTTGATTGGATTCTTTGTTCTTTGGGTGTTGAGTTTGATGAGTTCTTTATAGATTTTGGATACTAGCCCTTTATCTGATATGTCATTTGAAAATATCTTCTCCCATTCTGTCGGTTGTCTTTTGGTTTTGTTCACTGTTTGCTTTGCAAAAGCTTTTTATCTTGATGAAGTCCCAATAGTTCATTTTTGCCCTTGCTTCCCTTGCCTTTGGCGATGTTTCTAGGAAGAAGTTGCTTCGGCTGAGGTCAAAGAGGTTTCTGCCAGTGTTCTCCTTTAGGATTTTGATGGACTCCTGTCTCACATTGAGGTCTTTCAACCATTTGGAGTCTATTTTTGTGTGTGGTGTAAGGAAATGGTCCAGTTTCATTCTTCTGCATGTGGCTATCCAATTTTCCCAACACCATTTGTTGAAGAGACTGTCTTTGTTCCATTGGACATTCTTTCCTGCTTTGTCGAAGATTAGTTGACCATAGAGTTGAGGGTCCATTTCTGGGCTCTCTATTCTGTTCCATTGATCTATGTGTCTGTTTTTGCGCCAGTACCATGCTGTCTTGATGATGACAGCTTTGTAATAGAGCTGGAAGTCCGGAATTGTGATGCGACCAGCTTTGCTTTTCTTTTTCAACATTCCTGTGGCTATGCGGGGTCTTTTCTGGTTCCATACAAATCTTAGGATTATTTGTTCCATTTCCTTGAAAAAAGTGGATGGTATTTTGATGGGGATTGCATTGAATGTGTGGATTGCTCTAGGTAGCATTGACATCTTCACAATATTTGTTCTTCCAATCCATGAGCATGGAATGTTTTTCCATTTCTTTGTGTCTTCCTCAATTTCTTTCATCAGTATTTTATAGTTTTCTGAGTACAGATCCTTTGTCTCTTTGGTTAGATTTATTCCTAGGTATCTTATGGTTTTGGGTGCAATTGTAAATGGGATCGACTCCTTCATTTCTCTTTCTTCTGTCTTGTTGTTGGTGTATAGGAATGCCACTGACTTCTGTGCATTGATTTTATATCCTGCCACTTTACTGAATTCTTGTATGAGTTCTAGCAGTTTTGGGGTGGAGTCTTTTGGGTTTTCCACATAAAGTATCATATCATCTGCAAAGAGTGAGAGTTTGACTTCTTCTTTGCCAATTTGGAAGCCTTTGATTTCTTTTTGTTGTCCGATTGCTGTGGCTAGGACTTCCAATACTATGTTGAATAGCAGTGGTGATAGTGGACATCCCTGCTGCGTTCCTGACCTTAGGGGGAAAGCTCTCAGTTTTTCCCCATTGAGAATAATATTTGCTGTAGGTTTTTCATAGATGGCTTTTATGATATTGAGGTATGTACCCTCTATCCTTATACTCTGAAGAGTTTTGATCAAGAAAGGATGCTGTACTTTGTCAAAAGCTTTTTCTGCATCTATTGAGAGGATCATATGATTCTTGTTCTTACTTTTGTTAATGTATTGTATCACATTGATTGATTTGCGGATGTTGAACCAACCTTGCAGCCCAGGGATAAATCCCACTTGGTCATGGTGAATAATCCTTTTATTGTACTGTTGGATCCTATTGGCTAGTATTTTGGTGAGAATTTTTGCATCCATGTTCATCAGGGATATTGGTCTGTAATTTTCCTTTTGATGGGGTTTTTGTCTGGTTTTGGGATCAAGGTAATGGTGGCCTTATAAAATGAGTTTGGAAGTTTTCCTTACGTTTCTATTTTTTGGAACAGTTTCAGAAGAATAGGCATTAATTCTTCTTGAAATGTTTGGTAGCATTCCCCTGGGAAGCCATCTGGCCCTGGGCTTTTGTTTTTTGGGAGATTTTTGATGACTGCTTCAATTTCCTTAGTGGTTATAGGTCTGTTCAGGTTTTCTATTTCATCCTGGTTCAGTTTTGGTAGTTGATACATCTCTAGGAATGCATCCATCTCTTCCAGGTTATCTAATTTGCTGGCATAGAGTTGCTCATAATATGTTCTTATAATTGTATTTCTTTGGTGTTGGTTGTGATCTCTCCTCTCTCATTCATGATTTTCTTGATTTGGGTCATTTCTCTGCTCTTTTTGATAAGTCTGGCCAGGGGTTTATCAATCTTGTTGATTCTTTCAAAGAACCAGCTCCTGGTTTCATTGATCTGTTCTACTGTTCTTTTAGTTTCCATTTCCTTGATTTCTGCTCTGATCTTTATTATTTCTCTTCTCCTGCTGGGTTTAGGCTTTATTTGCTGTTCTTTCTCCAGCTCCTTTAGGGGTAGGGTTAGGTTGTGTACTTGAGACCTTTCTTGTTTCTTGAGAAAGGCTTGTATTGCTGTATACTTTCCTCTTAGGACTGCCTTTGCTGCATCCCAAAGATTTTGAATAGTTGTGTTTTCATTTTCATTGGTTTCCATGTATTTTTTTTAGTTCTTCTTTAATTTCCTGGTTGACCCATTCATTCTTCAGTAGGATGCTCTTTAGCCTCCATGTATTTGAGTTCTTTCTGACTTTCCTCTTGTGATTGAGTTCTAGTTTCAAAGCATTGTGGTCTGAAAATAGGCAGGGAATGATCCCAATCTTTTGGTACCGGTTGAGACCTGATTTATTTCCTAGGATGTGATCGATTCTGGAGAATGTTCCATGGGCACTAGAGAAGAATGTGTATTCCATTGCTTCGGGGTGGAATGTTCTGAATATGTCTGTGAAGTCCATTTGATCCAGTGTGTCATTTAAAGTCTTTATTTCCTTGTTGATCTTTTGCTTAGACGATCTGTCCATTTCAGTGAGGGGGATGTTAAAGTCCCCCACTATTATTGTATTGTTGTCAATGTGTTTCTTTGCTTTTGTTATTAATTGCCTTATATAACTGGCTGCTCCCATGTTAGGGGCATAGATATTTACAATTGTTAAATCTTCTTGTTGGATAGATCATTTAAGTAGGATATAGTGTCCTTCCTCATCTCTTATTACAGTCTTTGGTTTAAAGTCTAATTTGTCTGATATAAGGATTGCCACCCCAGCTTTCTTTTGGTGTCCATTAGCATGGTAAATGCTTTTCCACCCCCTCACTTTCAATCTGGGGGTGTCTTTGGTTCTAAAATGAGTCTCTTGCAGACAGCATATCGATGGGTCTTGTTTTTTAATCCAGTCTGTTAGCCTGTGTCTTTTGATTGGGGCATTTAGCCCATTTACATTCAGGGTAACTATTGAAAGATAGGAATTTAGTGCCATTGTATTGCCTGTAAGGTGACTGTTACCGTATATTGTCTGTGTTCCTTTCTGGTCTATGTTGCTTTTAGGGTCTCTCTTTGCTTAGAGGACCCCTTTCATGATTTCCTGTAGGGCTGGTTTTGTGTTTGCAAATTCCTTTAGTTTTTGTTTGTCCTGGAACCTTTTTATCTCTCCTTCAATTTTCAATGACAGCCTAGCTGGATAGAGTATTCTTGGCTGCATATTTTTCTCGTTAATGCTCTGAATATATCCTGCCAGTCCTTTCTGGCCTGCCAGGTCTCTGTGGATAGGTCTGTTGCCAGTCTAATATTTCTACCATTGTAGGTTACATATCTCTTCTCCCGAGCTGCTTTCAGGATTTTCTCTTTGTCTCTGAGACTCGTAAGTTTTACTATTAGATGTCGGGGAGTTGACCTATTTTTATTGATTTTGAGAGGGGTTCTCTGTGCCTCCTGGATTTTGATGCCTGTTTCCTTCCCCAAATTAGGGAAGTTCTCTGCTATAATTTGCTCCATTATACCTTCTGCCCCTCTCTCTCTTTCTTCTTCTTCTGGGATCCCAATTATTCTAATGTTGTTTCGTCTTATGGTATCACTTATCTCTCGAATTCTGCCCTTGTGATCCAGTAGTTTTTTATCTCTCTTTTTCTCAGCTTCTTTATTTTCCATCATTTGGTCTTCTATATCACTGATTCTCTCTTCTGTCTCATTTATTCTAGCAGTTAGAGCCCCCATTTTTGATTGCACGTCATTAATAGTCTTTTTGATTTCACCTTGGTTAGATTTTCATTCTTTTACTTCTCCAGAAAGTGTTTCTCTAATAACTTCCATGCTTTTTTCAATCCCAGCTAGTATCTTTAAAGTCAGGATTCTGAACTCTAGATCCGACATCGTACTAATGTCCATATTGAGTAAGTTCCTGACAGTCGGTACTACCTCTTGTTCTTTTTGTTGAGGTGATTTTTTCCATCTTGTCATTTTGTCCAGAGGAGAATAGATGAATGAGAGAACAAAATGCTAACAGGGTAACAACATCCCCAGAATGTATACTCTAAACAAATCAGAAAAGACCTGAGGCAGTGGGAAAAGAAAGGGAAAGAGAGAAAAAAGAAAAAGAAAAGAAAAAAGAAAAAGATAAGGATAAAAAGAAGCAAAAACAGAACAAAACAAAACAAAAAAACACAATATGATCAAATATGATCAGGCTGGTACATAGATCAGTGCCACACACTAGAATTTGGGTGTATTTTGGTATGTTAGAAGAAAGTGCCTCCCAGAATTTTAAAAAAAGAAAAACTTATATATGTACAAAAATAAGGGTTGATATGATGAAGGGATGGAATATGACTATAAAGATGGGAATTATAAAAAATTTTATAAAAAGAACTGATAAGCTGTTTGAAAAAAGAAAGAAGAGGATTTAAAAAAAAAGAAAAAAAAAGGGAGAGAATGTGATCAGGTAGGGTAGTAGAAAAAAACCATACACTAGAGATTTAGGGTATATTTTGATCTGTTAGAAGAAACTATGTCAAAATTTTAAAGAGAGAACAACTTATATATATATGCCAAAAATACAGGTAACTACTATGAAGGGATAGACTATGACTCTAAAAATGAAAAATAAAAATGTTTTTTAAAAAAGGGATAGATAAGATGTTGGTTGAAAAAGGGAAAAAGAAAAATTCAAAAAAAAAGTTAAAGAAAAATAACTTTGAAAGACTAAAGAGGGGCGCCTGGGTGGCTCAGTTGGTTGGGCGACTGCCTTTGGCTCAGGTCATGATCCTGGAGTCCCGGGATCGAGTCCCGCATTGGGCTCCCTGCTAGGCAGGGAGTCTGCTTCTCCCTCTCCCTCTGCCTGCCTCTCTGCCTACTTGTTCTCTCTCTCTGTCAAATAAATAAAATCTTAAAAAAAAAAAATGAAAGACTAAAGAATCATGGTAAAAAAGCCATGGATTCTATGTGCATCATTCCCCTAGCACTGGAGTTCTGCCATTTCATTGATCAGTAAACTTGGTCTTGGCTGGGTGTTCTCGCTGATCTTCTGGGGGAGGGGCCTGTTGCCGTGGTTTCCAAATGTCTTTGCCAGAGGTGGAATTGCCCCGCCCTTGCCCGGTCTGGGCTAAGTAATCTGCTCGGGTTTGCTCTTGGGAGCTTTTGTTCCCTGCAAGCTTTCCATACAGCTTTGGAGGCCGAGAGTGAAAATGGCGGCCTCCCAATCTCCACCCTGGAGGAGCCGAGAACTCGGGGCCCCGCTCCTCAGTGAGCTCCCAGAGAAAAGCAGTCAGTTTCTCCCGTCTCTCCGGTCTCTGGCCGCACTCCGTGCTCACCCGAACTGTGACCACGTGGTTCTATCTCTGGCACCTGACCCCGTGTGAAGTCTCCAAACCAAGCAGATCCCTGCCATGTGCTCCAGCGCCTCTCCTCCTGGGGGAGGAAGGGGAGTCTCCTCGGGTCTGCCGCTTGTTGGGTCCCTGCTGGAAGAGCAGTGGCCCGACTGTGCCGTGGATCCCAGTTTATGGCAACCCCGAGCTGAGAGCCTACTCCTCGGCTCCGTCTCTGCAGCCGGCTTCCCCGCTCTGATACCTGGGAGCGCTGCTGCACTCAGGCACCCCCGGTCTTCCTGTGACCCCGAGGGTCCTGAGGCCACACTGTCCCACGAGGGTTCCACCCCCAGTTTAGCCACCGGAGTGACCTCCCTCAGCAGAGCAGACTTCTAAAAGTTCCGATTTTGTGCTCCGTGGCTCTATCACTTGCCAGAAGCGGCAGACAGAGGCCCTGTCCCCTGCCGTCTATCCTCCTGAATATCGCCTCAGATTCACTTCTCCACATGTCCTACCTTCCAGAAAGTGGTCACTCTTCTGTTCAGAGAGTTGTTGCTCTTCTTTTCTTTGATCTCCTGTGGAGTTTGTAGGTGTTCAGAATGTTTTGATCCCTATCCAGCTGAATTTCTGAGACCAGATGAAATCCAGGTCTCCTATTCCTCTGCCATCTTGCTCCACCCCCGAATGGGTATTATTTCTTCTTTGAATGTTTGGTAGAATTCCCCAGGGAATCCATCAGGCCCTGGACTCTTGGTTTTTGGGAGGTTTTTGATCACTGCTTCAATCTCGTTACTGGTTATTAGCCTATACAGGTTGTCAATTTCTTCCTGTTTCAGTCTTGGTAGTTTATAGGTTTCCAGGAAGGCCTCCATTTCATCCAGATTGCTCAGTTTATTGGCATATAGTTGTTGATAATAATTTCTAATAATCGTTTCTATTTCCTTGGTGTTGGTCATGATCTCTCCCCTTTCATTCATAATTTTCTTAATTTGGGTCCTTTCTCTTTTCTTTTGGATAAGTCTGGCCAGTGGTTTATTGGTCTTATTATTTCTTTCAAAAACCCAGCTTTTAGTTTCATTTATCTGATCTTCTGTGTTTCTGGTTTCTAATGCATTGATTTCTACTCTAATTTTAATTATTTCTCTTCTAATGCATGGCTTAGGCATCGTTTGTTGCTTTTTCTCCAGTTCTTTAAGGTGTAAAGTTAGTTTGTGAATTCGGGATTTTTCTATTTCTTTGAGTGAGGCTTGGATGGTTCTGTATTTCCCCCTAGGACTGCCTTTGCAGTATCCCATAGGTTTTGGACTGATGTGTTTTCATTCTCATTGGTTTCCATGAATTGTTTAAGTTCTTCTTTGATTTCCAGGTTGACCCAAACATTCTTGAGCAGAGTGGTCTTTAGCTTCCAAGTGTTTGAATTTGTGCCAAATATTTTCTTGTGATGGAGTTCCAGTTTTAAAGCATTATGGTCTGAAAATATGCAGGGAATAACCTGAATCTTTTGGTATCAGTTGAGACCTGATTTGTGACCCAGTATATGGTCTATTCTGGTGAAAGTTCCATGTGCATTCAAGAAGAGTGAGTATTTTGTTGTTTCAGGGTGGAATGTTCTGTATACATCTCTACGGTCCATCTGTTCCAGTGTGTCATTCAAAGCTCTTGTTTCCTTGTTGATTGTCTGCTTAGATGATCTGTCTATTGCTGAGAGTGGAGTGTTGAGGTCTCCTACAATTAATGTATTATTACCAATATGACTATTTTGATTAACAGTTGGCTTATGTAGTTGGCTGCTCCCATTTTGGGGGTGTAGATATTGACAATTGTTAGATCTTCTTGTTGGATAGACCCTTGTAAGAATAAAATAGTGTCATTCTGTGTCTCTAACCATAGTCTTTAGCTTAAAATCTAATTTGTCAAATATGTGAATTGCTACCCCAGCTTTCTTTTGAGGTCCATTGACATGGAAGATGGATCTCCATCCCTTCACTTTCAATCTGGATGTATCTTTAGGTTCAAAATGAGTCTCTTGTAGACAGCATATGGATGGGTCCTGTCTTTTTATCCAATCTGCAACCCTGTGCCATTTTTGGGAGTATTTAGGCCGTTCACATTGAGAGTGATTATTGGAAGATATGAATGTATTGTCGTCGTGTTGCCTGTGAAGCCCTTTTTTTAATAGATTGTCCCTGTAACTTTCTGTTGTATATGACTCTTGGGGTCTTTCTCCTTTTATAGAACCCCCCTTAATATTTCTTGCAGGGCCAGCTTAGTGGTCACATATTCTTTCAGTTTCTGCCGGTCCTGGAAGCTCTGCATCTCTCCATCCATTCTGAATGACAGCCTTGCCAGATAAAGTATTCTTGGCTGCACGTTCTTCTCATTTAGTACCCCGAATATGTCTTGCCAGGCCTTTCTGGCTTGCGAGGTCTCTGTGGATAGGTCTGACGTTATTCTGATGTTCCTCCCTCTGTATGTAAGGAATCCCTTCCCCCTAACTGCCCTTAAGATGGTTTCCTTGGTTCTAAAAATCACAAGTTTTACTATTACATGCCAGGGCATTGGCCTGTTTTCCTTGATTTTGGGAGGGGTCCCCTCTGCCTCTAGGACACAAATGTTTGTTTCATTCCCCAGATTAGGGAAGTTCTCAGCTATGATTTGCTTAAATATATATTCTAGTCCCCTCTCTCTCTCCACCCCCTCAGGGATCCTAATAATTCTGACATTGGAATGTTTCATAGCGTCACTTATTTCTAATTTTGTTTTCATGGATTTTAAGCTGTTTCTCCCAGGCCTCCTCTTTTTCCTTATTTTCTATTATTTAGTGTTCCTGATCACTAATTTTTCTTCTGCCTCATTTACCCTAGCTGTTAGAGCATCTAGATTAGATTGGATCTCACTGATAGCATTTTTAATGTCTGACAATTCAGCTTTTATTTCTTCCCTTAGAAACTCTATATTGCCATTAATCGATTTCTCCATTCTAGCATCGTCTTCATAACCGTTACCCTGAAGTCTATTTCCGACATCTTGCTTATAACTCTACCCATTTGTAAATCTGTGGCAAAAGTCTCAGTCTCTGAGTCTTACCTGTTTTGGGGGTTCCTCCTCTTAGTCATTCTGTTGAGGGGTGGTTGAGGGGATGTACAGAGTCCAAATTATTGATCACAACCCAAGCAAGATGCACCTGTTTTATAAGGACCTTAAGGTTGCTGACCTCTTGTTTTCCCATCCTGTCTTCTGGGGGAGGGCCCTGCTGTGCTGTTATTCAGGCAACCCTGTTTGGGCAGAGTTGCCCTGCCCCCCTGTGGCGGGGGATGGGCTCAGTGAAAACCGGCTATTTGGCGCTTTTGTTCTCTGGCAGCTTTCCCTGGCAGCTTTCTGGGTCGCTTCCAAGAGTCCGTGCAAAAGATAATGTTTCCAACCCTCTGCCTCAGAACAGAGTCAGTTCTTCAGTGAGCTCTCCAGGCCACACTGTCTCCATTTCTGTGCTGCTAAAACTGCAGCGTCCTGTGTTGTGCGCCCCACAACAGCACTCCCAGTGCTTGCTTCTGTGTCCAGGCACATCTCTGCCCTTTGTGCTTCTAAAACCACTAGCCACCCCCAGTTCACCCACAGGCCCCTGCAGCTCCATGTTTCTCTCCAGGGGGCTGCCCTAAAGTTCTTTCCCTGGTGCTACTGGTCTGTGAGTCTGTGCCCCATTTCCAGCATGGGAGGCTATCACTCACCGGTCGTGTAGGATCCCCACAGCTCCCTCCCCCTTCTGTTTATCCTCCGATATCTGCCCAAGGAATCATGGCTCCCTGCTTCGTACCTCAAAACCAACCGCCTGCGATATTCTGTTTGTAGAGATCCAGATGTATTTTCTTACATCTCAGGCTGATTTCATGGGTGTTCATAGTGGTCTGGTAGATATCCAGCTCAATTCAGGGACTGCTTGGAATAGGGTCCCCTACTCCTCCACCATCTTTGCTCCTCTCCCCTAATATGTAAATTTTTAAAGACCAAGCCCTATTTTACATGTGTCTTAGATTAAAGGTGTGTGAAAATAAGGAGTCAAGTGTAAAAGGAAAGTCTATAAAAACTCTTTCTTAGTTTTATATATCTCTACTTGGACTAATTTACATTTGTTACAGTATTTAGTAAATGATGTCTGATGGCATGGGTCCAAAGATAAGATCCTAACAAGTCTTTTTCTAGTAAGAATTCCCACAGAAATGGAAGGTACAAGCCACAGAATGGATCCACGAATGCTTTTAGCTCATTGCCATTATTCACATCATCTCTTGTGATAGGAATTTTAAGAAAACTCATGGCTAAAACTTATCAAATTAATAAATATAGTTTCTTAAAAATTATACAGTTAATAAAAGCAAACAACAGGGCGCCTGGGTGGCTCGGTTGGTTGAGCGACTGCCTTCGGCTCAGGTCATGATCCTGGAGTCCCGGGATCGAGTCCCACGTCGGGCTCCCTGCTCGGCGGGGAGTCTGCTTCTCCCTCTGACCCTTCCCCCTCTCATGCTCTCTATCTCATTCTCTCTCAAATAAATAAATAAAATCTTAAAAAAAAAATAAAAAAAAATAAAAGCAAACAACAACAGGTAAAATCTTAACTGACTGAGCCACCCAGGCGCCAGCCAACAGGTAAAATCTTAACAACAATGGTCATCTTGCTGTGAAAACTGAGAAAGGTATTCTTGGCATTACCCCACATAATTATATCTCACTTTTATTAGGAGATATTTAATAAATTCTTATTGTATTTATATCCCTACAATGGGTAAGTAAAAGTCTACATTGTGGTTATTTATAAGAATCTTGATTAGGGGTGCCTGGATGGCTCAGTAGATTAAGTATCTGCTTTCAGCTCAGATCATGGTCTTAGGATCCTGGAATCAAGCCCTGTGTTGGGCTCCCTGCTCAGTGGGAAGTCTGATTCTCCCTCCTCCTCTGTCCCTCCCCCACCCCCCTCTCATGCTTTCTCTCTCTCTCAAATAAATAAATAAATAAATAAATAAATAAATAAATAAAATCTTTTTTAAAAAAAGAAACATATCCTGATGACTGATTTCTCTCTCTCTCATCACTTACCTCCCCTTCACACCTTTCCATGTTCAGAGGAGGAAAGTTGGATGTTAAATTTGTCTTATATTTACATATTTATATTAATTTGTCTTGTATTTATTCCTCAAGTCATTGGTTTCTCATAAATTAAACATATTTTCAAACATTATAATTCTTTTAACTATTGTCTTAAATCTCTTCTTGAAATAAACAGGTTACAACCAAAGTAATACTTTTCTGCCACATACACTGTAACTTCAATATGTGGTTTTCAAAGGTCAAAACATTTCCGTCCTTTTCAGATGTGATCAAAAGTGTGAATGAAACACTTCCTGGCCACTGCCTAGAGCATATCCTCTTTCCAAGTACTGTATGCCCCCTCCTGCCCTAGTGTGAAAGAGTGTGTTCTTACTGCCAAGCTGTACCAAGGGGAAACCCTACCTGGCCAAGGTTGATTGGCCCATACTGGATCAATGATCTACGTGCTGGGCCAGTCCAATGAACTCTTGAATTTGAGTACAGAGACCACTGCCCAGTAAGACTCAAGTGGTCTTGAGTACAGAGACCACTGCCCAGCAAGGGGTTTCCTTTCCCCATCAAGGGAAAGTAAACACTTTCCCTTACACTCTGATGTTGAGCATGGCTATGTTATTTGCTTTGGCAAATGGAATGTTAGCAGATGGATTACAGTCATAGGCATTAATTATGTTTGCATGGCTTGACTTGTCTCTTGTACTCTGGTGATCTGGTAGGAGAATATGCCCCAGGTCACCACTGTGCCTTCATCTTGACCCCAGAACAAAGTAGGGAGATGTTCCTGGTAGCCAGTGGAGCAAGAACTGAGCAGAACTGGAACACCCCCTGGTCTGAAGTCTTGGAGCCTGATGTCTGGTGTAGTCTGGCAGGGTTGCAGCTAAAGTGAGCATGGGAATAAGTTATTTTTATTTTAAGCCTCTGTATTTTAGTGTGCTTTATTATGCAACATTATTGAGGCAATAACTGACTCATAAACTAGGAATTATTTGATTGTGCTTCTTGGAGATGGCAGGTAATTCAGGTTGGGCTTGAGGTGGCTGTTTTGGGGCATGGCAATCTAGTGAACAAGCAGAGAGAATTGCAGCTATCTCTTGTTCCTTTCTCCATTGGAGCATTTTCCTTATTTCTTGGGGACTGATTTTTAAGTGATGTAGAAAGAGGGAACTGGCTCTTCGTCAAACACATGGCATGTCTTTAGATATTATTTTTTGCAGACTGAAAATTTGCAATACAGAAGACCAATATCTTGAGTACACTGTGGTCATTAATGTAGGGGAGGATCATATAGTGACAGAATGGAAATGGTACTGGATTTAAATGTTCATAACAAATTCAAATTGGTAGTCTTTCAATGTAGTCACAATGTAAAATGAGAATGAAGTGGAAGCTTTCAACTTGAAAGCTGTTAAGGTTGTTAAATGTTCAGAGAATATTGTCAAAATGTGCTATCCTGACTGCAGATGTACAAAATGACTTTCTGGAGGTTAATGAAAACAGAAGAGTCTACACTGACCAGAGGGCTTGTTGGTTAGTTGAAAGCATAGTCAATGAGCTAAATGGAATCCCAAAGTCTTCTTGATGTGAGGAAAAGATTTTTTCCATAAATGAGTTTGTATCACTGTACTGATGAACCACTGAGTGTATTCATACCTTTTACAAAATGTCAAAACATAGCAAAATTCATGTGTTTCTATGTAAGAATTCAGATGCTCTGTGATGCAGTAAGATGGTCAAGAGAAAAGAGAGCATACAGTAGAATTTTAGGGACTGTAGGATCCTTTTAGCTGCGAGTATAAGAAGGCCAAATCAGACTTGTTTAAATGATGAAGATAACATATTAACTCATGTAACTGAAAGTCCAGAAAAGGTCAGGCTTGAAGAAGGGCTTAACCTTTTGGGTCAACATAAATCAGATCCTGGTTTGGTTCCTACTGTTAGTCTCAGTCCTATGGCTGGCTGGCCTTGGGGTAGGAAGTTAGTAGTTAACTATTACTAGGACTATATAGGGCTTTAAATCATACTTAGTAGGGGAGATAGGGTGCACTTTTTGTGGTGGCTACCACCAATGAAAAACAAAATTCCTTTTTCAGAAGTCCCTGAGAAATACCTGCTTGTTTTCCTGAATGGGGCACCTTCCAACTAATCCTTGTGGCTAATGGTTGATCAAGGCAACACTGGGTTCACCTGAATGGGAAGAATAAAGGGAAATGTCAGGCCACTGCTGATCTCTGGGGCCACCGAGGGTAGTCCTGCAACCAGGAAGTCTACAGTCTGCTGGAGAAGATGTGAGACAGATAATTATAATACAGGGATCAGAAGGGGACAGACACTCACAGCCAGTGTAGTGATATCCTTCAAAGACTCCCAGCAGGAAGTACTGGCCTGGATCTAAAAGAATGAATAGGAATTTAGTGGACAAAGTAGAAGTAGAGAAGGAAAAAATTTTGGGTAGAGAGAACATCATGTTATAAAAAAGGAGTTTTATTGGAAAGCCTGAAGTAACAACCAGTATAGAAGAATCTTATTGAATACAAATTGACAAGGTAACCACAAGAACAATAGGAAAGATTTAAAAACTGACAAAGAGGGGGAAGGAAAGATGGCGGAGGAGTAGGGAACCCTATTTCAACTGGTCCCCAGAACTGAGCTGGATATCTACCAGACCACTCTGAGCACCCACGAAACCAGGCTAAGATGTCAGAAGATCTGGATCTTTACAAACAGAATATCGCAGGCAGTTGGTTTTGAGGTACGAAGCAGGGAGCCATGATTCCCCGGGCAGATACTGGAGGATAAACGGCAGCGGGAGGGTGCCTGGCTGTGGGGATCCTACACGATCAGTGAGTGACAGCCTCACGCACTGGGGACGGGGCACAGACTCTCAGACCGGTAGCGGCGGGGAAAGGACTTTAGGGGAGCCCCCGGTGCAGAAATCTGGAGCGGCAGTAGGGTCACGTGGGCGAACTGGGAGTGGCTGGCAGTTTTAGAAGCACAAAGGACAGAGACGTGCCCCGACCTGGGGGCAGGACTGGGGCACTGCAGAGGGGCACACAACCCAGGACACTGCAGTTTATAGCAGCACGGACAGAAACAGAGACCGTGTGGCCTGGAGAGCTCACTGAAGAACAGACTGCGGTCTCTCTGCTCTGAGGCAGAGTGTAGGAAACAGTCTCTTCTGCTCTGAGTCATGGAAGAGACGCAGAAAGCCACCAGGGAAAGCCACCAGAGAACAAAATCGCCAAAAACTGATTCTCGCTGAACCAATCCCCCACCACAGGGGGGCAGGGCAACTCCACCCAAAGAGAGTTGCCTCAGTAACAGTGCGGAAGGCCCCTTCCACAGAAGACAGGCTGGGAAAACAAGAAGCCAGCAACCCTAAGGTCCCAAGAAAACAGGTGCATCTTGCTTGGGTTCTGGTCAATAATTTCGACTCTATACATTCCATCAACCACCCAGTAACAGAATGACTAGGAGGAGGAACCCCCGAAACAGAAAAGACTCAGAGATTATGACTTATGCTACAGATTTACAAATGGATGCAGATATAACCAAGATGTCAGAGATGGAATTCAGGCTAGCAATTGTGAAGACAATGGCTAGAATGGAGAAATCAATTAATGGCAACATAGAGCCTCTAAGGGCAGAAATGAAAGGTGAATTGGCAGAACTTAAAAATGCTATCAGTGAGATCCAATCCAATCTAGATCATCTAACAGCTAGGGTAACTGAGGCAGAAGAGAGAATAAGCGACCTGGAAGACAATATAACAGATAAAAAGGGAAAAGAGGAGGCCGGGGAAAAACAACTCAGAATCCATGAAAATAGAATCAGAAAAATAAGTGACACCACAAAGCATTCCAATGTCAGAATAATTGGAATCCCCGGGGAGAGTGGAGAGAGAGAGAGAGGACTAGAAGATGTATTTGAGCAAATCATAGCTGAGAACTTCCCTAATCTGGGGAATGAAACAAACATTCGCGTCCTAGAGGCAGAGAGGACCCCTCCCAAGATCAAGGAAAACAGGCCAACGCCCCGGCATGTAATAGTAAAACTCGCAAATCTTAGAACCAAGGAAACCATCTTAAGGGCAGTTAGGGGGAAGAGATTCCTTACGTACAGAGGGAGGAACATCAGAATAACATCAGACCTATCCACAGAGACCTGGCAAGCCAGAAAGGCCTGGCAAGATATATTCAGGGTACTAAATGAGAAGAACATGCAGCCAAGAATACTTTATCTGGCAAGGCTGTCATTTAGAATGGATGGAGAGATGCAGAGCTTCCAGGACTGAGAGAAACTGAAAGAATATGTGACCACTAAGCCGGCCCTGCAAGAAATATTAAGGGGGGTTCTATAAAAGGAGAAAGACCCCAAGAGTGATCTACAACAGAAATTTACAGGGACGATCTATAAAAACAACGTCTTCACAGGCAACATGATGACAATTAATTCATATCTTTCAATAATCACTCTCAATGTGAATGGCCTAAATGTTCCCATAAAATGGCACAGGGTTGCAGATTGGATAAAAAGACAGGACCCATGCATATGCTGACTACAAGAGACTCATTTTGAACCTAAAGATACATCCAGACTGAAACTGAAGGGATGGAGATCCATCTTCCATGCTAGCGGACCTCAAAAGAAATCTGGGGTAGCAATTCTTATATCAGAAAAATTAGATTTTAAAACAAAGTCTGTAGTTAGAGACACAGAAGGACACTATATCATTCTTAAAGGGTCTATCCAACAAGAAGATCTAACAATTGTAAATATCTATGCCCCCAACCTGGGAGCAGCCATCTACATAAGCCAACTGTTAACCAAAATAAAGAGTCATAATGATAACAATACTTTAATTGTAGGAGACCTCAATACTCCACTCTCAGCAATGGACAGATCATCTAAGCAGAAAATCAACAAGGAAACAAGAGCTTTGAATGATACATTGGACCAGATGGACCTCATAGTTATTTACGGAACATTCCACCCTAAAGCAACAGAATACTCATTCTTCTCGAGCGCGCATGGAACTTTCTCCAGAATAGACCATATACTGGGTCACAAATCAGGTCTCAACCGATACCAAAACTTTGAGATTATTCCCTGCCTATTCTCAGACCACAATGCTCTAAAACTGGAACTCCATCACAAGAAAAAATTTGGCAGAAATTCAAACACTTGGAAGCTAAAGACCACTCTGCTCAAGAATGTTTGGGTCAACCAGGAAGTCAAAGAAGAACTTAAACAATTCATGGAAACCAATGAGAATGAAAACACATCAGTCCAAAACCTATGGGATACTGCAAAGGCGGTCCTAAGGGGGAAATGCAAAGCCATCCAAGCCTCACTCAAAAAAGTAGAAAAATCCCAAATTCACCAATTAACTCTACACCTTAAAGAACTAGAGAAAAAGCAACAAACGATGCCTAAGCCATGCATTAGAAGAGAAATAATTAAAATTAGGGCAGAAATAAATGAATTAGAAACCAGAAACACAGTAGATCACATCAACAAAACTAAAACTTGGTTCTTTGAAAGAATTAATAAGATCAATAAACCACTTGCCAGACTTATCCAAAAGAAAAGAGAAAGGACCCAAATTAAGAAAATTATGAATGAAAGGGGAGAGATCACGACCAACACCAAGGAAATAGAAACAATTATTAGAAATTATTATCAACAACTATATGCCAATAAACTGAGCAATCTGGATGAAATGGAGGCCTTCCTGGAAACCTATAAGCTGCCAAGACTGAAACAGGAAGACATTGACAACCTGAATAGGCCAATAACCAGTAACGAGATTGAAGCAGTGATCAAAAACCTCCCAAAAAACAAGAGTCCAGGGCCTGATGGAGTCCCTGGGGAATTCTACCAAACATTCAAAGAAGAAATAATACCTATTCTACTGAAGCTGTTTCAAAAAAATAGAAACAGAAGGAAACTTCCAAACTCATTCTATGAGGCCAGCATTCCCTTAATCCCCAAACTCGGCAAAGACCCCATCAAAAAGGAGAAGTTCAGACCGATATCCCTGATGAATATGGATTCCAAAATCCTCAACAAAATCCTAGCTAATAAGATCGAACAATACATTAAAAGGATCATTCACCACGACCAAGTGGGATTTATCCCCAGGATGCAAGGGTGCTTGAACATTCACAAATCAATCAATGTGATAGAACACATTAATAAGAGAAGAGAGAAAAACCATACAGTCCTCTCATTTGATGCAGAAAAAGTATTCAACAAAGTACAGCATCCTTTCCTGATTAAAACTCTTCAGAGTATAGGGATACAGGGAACATTTCTCAAGTTATTAAAATCCATCTATGAAAAACCCACAGCTAATATCATCCTCAATGGGGAAAAGCTGAGAGCCTTTCCCTTAAGATCAGGAACATGTCAAGGATGCCCCCTCTCACCACTATTGTTCAACATAGAACTAGAAGTCCTAGCAACAGCAATCAGACAACAAAAAGAAATAAAATGTACTCAAATTGGCAAAGAAGAAGCCAAACTCTCTCTTTTCACAGACGACATGATACTTTATGTGGAAAACCCAAAAGACTCCACCCTCAAATTACTAGAACTCATCCAGCAATTCAGTAATGTACCAGGATACAAAATCAATGCACAGAAATCAGTTGCTTTCTTATACACTAACAACACAATTGTAGAAAGAGAAGTTAGAGAAATGATTCCATTTATAATAGCGCCCAAAACCATAAGATACCTCGGAATAAACCTAACCAAAGAGGTAAAGAATCTATACTCGAGGAACTACAAAACACTCATGAAAGAAATTGAAGAAGACACAAAAAGATGGAAAAATGTTCCATGCTCATGGATCAGAAGAATAAACATTGTTAAAATGTCTATACTACCCAGAGCAATCTGTACCTTCATTGTCATCCAGATCAAAATTCCAATGACATTTTTCAAAGTGCTGGAACAAACAATCCTAAAATTTGTATGGAATCAGAAAAGACCCCGAATCACCAAGGAGATGTTGAAAAAGAAAAACAAAGCTGGGGGCATCACGTTGCCCGATTTCAAGCTCTATTACAAAGCTGTGATCACCAAGACAGCATGGTACTGGCACAAAAACAGACATACAGACCAATGGAACAGAATAGAGAACCCAGATATGGACCCTCAACTCTATGGTCCAATAATCTTTGACAAAGCAGGAGAAAACATGCAATGGAAAAAAGACAGTCTCTTCAATAAATGGTGCTGGGAAAATTGGACAGCCAATGTGTAGAAGAATGAAACTCGACCATTCTCTAACACCATTCACAAAGATAAACTCAAAGTGGATGAAAGACCTCAATGTGAGACAGATATCCATCCAAATCCTAGAGGAGAACATAGGCAGTAACCTCTTTAACATCGCCCACAGCAACTTCTTTCAAGATACATCTTCAAAAGCTATGGAACAAAAGCAAAAATGAACTTTTGGGACTTCATCAAGATACAAAGCTTCTGGGCGTGGGGGGGCAGAGCAAGATGGCAGAGGAGTAGGAGACCTGGATTTCGTCTAGTCTCAGGAATTCAGCTGGATAGGGATCAAACCATTCTGAACACCAAGAAACTCATCAGGAGATCAAAGAAAAGAATAGCAACAACTCTCTGAACAGAAAAGCGACCACTTTCTGGAAGGTAGGATGTGTGGAGAAGTGAATCTGAGGCGATATTCAGGAGGATAGACGGCGGGGGAGGGGCCTCTGTTGGCCACTTCTGGCAAGTGATGGAGCCACGGAGCACAAAATCGGAACTTTTAGAAGTCGGCTCTGCTGAGGGACGACGCTCTGGTGGCTAAATGGAGGTGGAAACCTCGCGGGACAGTGTTGTCTCAGGACCCTCGGGGTCACAGAAAGACCAGGGGTGCCTGAGTGCAGCAGAACTCCCAGGTATTGGAGAGGGGAAGCCGGCTGCAGAGACGGAGCCGAGGTGCGGGCTCTCAGCTCAGGGTCGCCATAAACTGTGATCCGCGGCACAGTCAGGCCACTGCTCTTCCAGCAGGGACCCAACAAGCTGCAGATCCAGGGAGACTCACCTTCCTCCCCCGGGAAGAGCTGCGCGGGAGTGTACCGCAGGGATCTGCTGGGGTTGGAGACTCCACACGGAGTCGGGTGCCAGAGATAGAAATGCTCAGTGACAGGCCGAGTGAGCATGGAGTGCGGCCAGAGACCGGGGAGATGGGAGTGACTGACTGCTTTTCTCTGGGGGCTCACTGAGGAGCAGGGCCCCGAGTTCTCGGCTCCTCTAGGGAGGAGATTGGGAGGTCGCCATTTTCACTCTCGGCCTCCAAAGCTGTATGGAAAGCTTGCAGGGAACAAAAGCTCCTGAGAGCAATCCCGAGCAGATTACTTAGCCCGGACCGGGCAAGGGCAGGGCAATTCCGCCTCTGGCAAAAACATTTGGGAACCACAGCAACAGGCCCCTCCCCCAGAAGATCAGCAAGAACAGCCAGCCAAGACCAAGTTTACTGATCAATGAGAATGTCAGAACTCCAGCGCTAGGGGAATACTGAACATGGAATCCATGGCTTTTTTACCATGATTCTTTAGTCTTTCAAAGTTAATTTTTTTAACTGTCTTTTTTTTTTCTGAATTTTTCTTTTTCCCTCTTTCAACCAACATCTTATCAATCCCCTTTTTAAAAAACATTTTTATTTCTCACTTTTAGACTCATATTCTATCCCTTCATAGTACTTACCCGTATTTTTGGCATATATATATAAGTTGTTCTCTCTTTAAAATTTTGAGATAGTTTCTCCTAACAGATTAAAATACACCCTAAATCTCTAGTGTATGGTTTTTTTCTACTCTCCTGCCTGATCACATTCTCTCCCTTTGTTTTTCTTTTTTTTCTTTTAAATCCTCTTGTTTCTTTTTTCAAACAACTTCTAATCAATTCCTTTTATAAAACTTTTTATAATTTTCATCTTTACATTCATATTCCATCTCTTCATCATATCAACCCTTATTTTTGTAAATATATAATTTTTTCTTTTTTTAAAATTCAGGGAGGCACTTTCTTCTAACAGACCAAAATACACCCAAAATCTTGTGTGTGACACTTATTTATGTACCAGCCTGATCATATTTGATCACAATCTGTTTTTTTTTGTTTTGTTCTGTTTTTGTTTGTTTTTATCTTTATCTTTTTCTTTCTTTTTTCTTTTCCTTTTTTCTCTCTTTCCCTTTCTTTTCCCCCTGCTTCAGGTCTTTTCTGATTTCTTTAGAGTATATTTTCTGGTGATGTTGTTACCCTGTTAGCATTTTATTCTCTCATTCATCTATTCTCCTCTGGACAAAATGACAAAACAGAAAAAATCACCTCAAAAAAAGAACAAGAGGTAGCACTGACTGCCAGGGACCTACTCAATACGGACATTAGTACGATGTCGGATCTAGAGTTCAGAATCATCACTTTAAAGATACTAGCAGGCCTTGAAAGAAGCATGGAAGTTATTAGAGAAACCCTTTCTGGAGAAGTAAAAGAACTAAAATCTAACCAAGTTGAAATCAAAAAGGCTATTAATGAGGTGCAATAAAAAATGGGGGCACTGGGCGCCTGGGTGGCTCAGTCATTAAGCATCTGCCTTCGGCTCAGTTCATGATCCCAGGGTCCTGGGATCGAGTCCCACATCGGGCTCCCTGCTCGGCAGGAAGCCTGCTTCTCCCTCTCCCACTCCCCCTGCATGTGTTCCCTCTTTCGCTGTTCTCCTCTCCCTGTCAAATAAATAAATAAAATCTTAAAAAAAAAAAAAGTGGGGGGCACCAACTGCTAGAATAAATCAGGCAGAAGAGAGAATCAGTGATATAGAAGACCAAATGATGGAAAATAAAGAAGCTGAGAAAAAGAGAGATAAACCACTACTGGATCACGAAGGCAGAACTCGAGACATAAACGATACCATAAGATGAAACAACATTAGAATAATTGGGATCCCAGAAGAAGAAGAAAGAGAGAGAGGGGCAGAAGGTATATTGGAGCAAATTATAGCAGAGAACTTCCCTAATTGGGGAAGGAAACAGGCATCAAAATCCAGGAAGCACAGAGAACCCCTCTCAAAAATCAATAAAAATAGGTCAACACCCCGACATCTAATAGTAAAACTTACGAGTCTCAGAGATAAAGAGAAAATCGTGAAAGCAGCTTGGGAGAAGAGATATGTAACTTACAATGGTAGAAACATTAGACTGGCAACAGACCTATCCACAGAGACCTGGCAGGCCAGAAAGGACTGGCAGGATATATTCAGAGCACTAAACAAGAAAAATGTGCAGCCAAGAATACTATATCCAGCTAGGCTGTCCTTGAAAATTGAAGGAGAGATAAAAAGCTTCCAGGACAAACAAAAACTAAAGGAATTTGCAAACACAAAACCAGCCCTACAAGAAATCTTGACAGGGGTCCTCTAAGCAAAGAGAGAGCCTAAAAGCAGCATAGACCAGAAAGGAACACAGACAATATATGGTAACAGTCACCTTACAGGCAATACAATGGCACTAAATTCCTATCTTTCCATAGTTACCCTGAATGTAAATGGGCTAAATGCCCCAATCAAAAGACACAGGCTATCAGATTGGATAAAAAAACAAGACCCATTGATTTGCTGTCTGCAAGAGATTCATTTTAGACCCAAAGACACCCCCAGATTGAAAGTGAGGGGGTGGAAAACCATTTACCATGATAATGGACACCAAAAGAAAGCTGGGGTGGCAATCCTTATATCAGACAAATTAGATTTTAAACCAAAGACTGTAATAAAAGATGAGGAAGGACACTATATCCTACTTAAAAGATCTATCCAACAAGAAGATCTAACAATTGTAAATATCTATGCCCCTAACATGGGAGCAGCCAAAATTATAAGGCAATTAATAACAAAAGCAAAGAAGCACATTGACAACAATACAATAATAGTGGGGGACTTTAACACCCCCCCTCACTGAAATGGACAGATCATCTAAGCAAAATATCAACAAGGAAATAAAGACTTTAAATGACACACTGGACCAAATGGACTTCACAGACACATTCAGAACATTCCATCCCAAAGCAACAGAATACACATTCTTCTCTAGTGCCCATGGAACATTCTCCAGAATCGATCACATCCTAGGTCATAAATCAGGTCTCAACCAGTACCAAAAGATTGGGATCATTCCCTGACTATTTTCAGAGCACAATGCTTTGAAACTAGAACTCAATCACAAGAGGAAAGTCAGAAAGAACTCAAATACACGGAGGCTAAAGAGCATCCTACTGAAGAATGAATGGGTCAACCAGGAAATTAAAGAAGAATTTAAAAAATACATGAAAACCAATGAAAATGAAAACACAACTCTTCAAAATCTTTGGGATGCCACAAAAGCTGTCCTAAGAGGCAAGTGTATAGCAATACAAGCATTTCTCAAGAAACAGGAAAGGTCTGAAGTACACAACCTAACCCTACCCCTAAAGGAGCTGGAGAGAGAACAGCAAACAAAGCCTAAACCCAGCAGGAGAAGAGAAATAATAAAAATCAGAGCAGAAATCAAGGAAATAGAAACTAAAAGAACAGTAGAACAGATCAACAAAACTAGAAGCTGGTTCTTTGAAAGAATTAACAAGATTGATAAACCCCTGGCCAGGCTTATCAAAAAGAAAAGAGAAATGACCCAAATCAGGAAAATCATGAATGAGAGAGGAGAGATCACAACCAACACCAAAGAAATACAAACAATTATAAGAACATATTATGAGCAACTCAATGCCAGCAAATTAGATACCCTGGAAGAAATGAATGTATTCCTAGAGATGTATCAACTACCAAAACTGAACCAGGAAGAAATTGAAAACCTGAACAGACCTATAACCACTAAGGAAATTGAAGCCGTCATCAAAAATTTCCCAACAAACAAGCCCAGGGCCAGATGGCTTCCAAGCGAATTCTACCAAACATTTAAAGAAGAATTAATACCCTTTCTTCTGAAACTGTTCCAAAAAATAGAAATGGAAGGAAAACTTCCAAACTCGTGTTATGAGGCCACCATTACCTTGATCCTCAAACCAGACAAAGACCCCATCAAAATGGAGAATTACAGACCAATAACCCTGATGAACATGGATGCAAAAATTCTCACCAAAATACTAGCCAATAGGATCCAACAGTACATTAAAAGGATTATTCACCACGACCAAGTGGGATTTATCCCTGGGCTGCAAGATTGGTTCAACATCCACAAATCAATCAACGTGATACATTACTTTAACAAAAGAAAGAACAAGAATCATATGAACCTCTCAATAAATGCAGAAAAAGCATTTGACAAAGTACAGCATCCTTTCTTGATCAAAAGTCTTCAGAGTATAGGGATAGAGGGTACATACCTCAATATCATAAGAACCATCTATGAAAAACCTACAGCATATATCATTCTCAATGGGGAAAACCTGAGAGCTTTCCCCCTAAGGTCAGGAACGCAGCAGGGATGTCCACTATCACCACTGCTCTTCAATATAGTATTAGAAGTCCTAGCCACAGCAATCAGACAACAAAATAAATAAAAGGCATCCAAATTGGCAAAGAAGTCAAACTCTCACTCTTTGCAGATGATATGATACTTTATGTGGAAAACCCCAAAGACTCGACCCCAAAACTGCTAGAACTCATACAGGAATTCAGTCAAGTGACAGGATATAAAATCAATGCACAGAAGTCAGTGGCATTCCTATACACCAACAACAAGACAGAAGAAAGAGAAATGAAGGAGTCGATCCCATTTACAATTGCACCCAAAACCATAAGATACCCGGGAATAAATCTAACCAAAGAGACAAAGGATCTGTACTCAGAAAACTATAAAATACTGATGAAAGAAATTGAGGGAGACACAAAGAAATGGAAAAACGTTCCATGCTCATGGATTGGAAGAACAAATATTGTGAAGATGTCAATGCTACCTAGAGCAATCTACACATTCAATGCAATCCCCATCAAAATACCATCCACTTTTTTCAAAGAAATCGAACAAATAATCCTAAGATTTGTATGGAACCAGAAAAGACCCCGCAAAGCCAGAGGAATGTTGAAAAAGAAAAGCAAAGCTGGCGGCATCACAATTCCAGACTTCCAGCTCTATTTCAAAGCTGTCATCATCAAGACAGTATGGTACTGGCACAAAAACAGACACATAGATCAATGGAACAGAATAGAGAGCCCAGAAATGGACTCTCAACTCTATGGTCAACTTATCTTTGACAAAGCAGGAAAGAACGTCCAATGGAACAAAGACAGTCTCTTCAACAAATGGTGTTGGGAAAATTGGACAGCCACATGCAGAAGAATGAAACTGGACCATTTCCTTACACCACACACAAAAATAGACTCCAAATGGTTGAAAGACCACAATGTGAGACAGGAGCCCATCCAAATCCTAAAGGAGAACACAGGCAGCAACTTCTTCGACCTCAACTGCAGCAACTTCTTCCTAGAAACATCGCCAAAGGCAAGGGAAGCAAGGGCAAAAATGAACTCTTGGGACTTCATCAAGATAAAAAGCTTTTGCCCAGCAAAAAAACAGTCAACAAAACCGAAAGAAAAGCGACAGAATGGGAGAAGATATTTTCAAATGACATATCAAATAAAGGGCTAGTATCCAAAATCTATAAAGAACTTATCAAACTCAACACCCAAGAACAAAGAATCTAATCAAGAAATGGGCAGAAGACATGAGCAGACATGTTTCCAAAGAAGACATCCAAATGGCCAAGAGACACATGAAAAATTGCTCAATATCCCTCGCCATCAGGGAAATCCAAATCAAAACCTCAATGAGATACTACCCTCACACCTGTCAGAATGGCTAAAATTAACAAGTCAGGAAATGAGAGATGTTGGCGGGGATGCGGAGAAAGGGGAACCCTACTACACTGTTGGTGGGAATGCCAGCTGGTGTAGCCACTCTGGAAAACAGTATGGAGGTTCCTCAAAAAGTTGAAAATAGAGCTACCATACGATCCAGCAATTGCACTACTGGGTTTTTACCCCAAAGATACAAATATAGGGATCCGAAGCGGTACGTGCACCCTGAAGTTTATAGCAGCAATGTCCACAATAGCCAAACTGTGGAAAGAGCCAAGATGTCCATCGACAGATGAATGGGTAAAGAAGATGTGGTATATATATACAATGGAATATTATGCAGCCATCAAAAGGAAGGAGATCTTGCCATTTGCAACAACGTGGATGGAACTGGAGGGTATTATGTTGAGTGAAATAAGTCAAACAGAGAAAGATATGTATCATATGATCTCACTGATATGAGGAATTCTTAATTGTAGGAAACAAACTGAGGGTTGCTGGAGTGGGGGGTGCGGTGGGAGGGATGGGGTGACTGGGTGATACACACTGGGAGGGTATGTGCTCTGGTAAGCACTGTGATTGTGCAAGACTTGAATCTCAGATCGGTACCTCTAAAACAAATAATGCAATATATATTAAGAAAAAAAAAGAAGAAGAAGATAGCAGGAGGGGAAGAATGAAGGGGGGGAAATCGGAGGGGTAGACCAACCATGAGAGATGATGGACCCTGAAAAACAAACTGAGGGTTCTAGAGGGGAGGGGCGGGGATTGGTTAGCCCATTGATGGGTATTAAGGAGGGCTTGTACTGCATGGAGCACTGAGTATTATACGAAAACAATGGATCATGGATCATCACATCAAAAACTAATGATGTATTGTATCGTGACTAACATAACATAATAAAATTTAAAAAAAACCTGACAAAGAGAACTTCCTCCCCAGATATTGTAGCTATCTTCCCAATGATTACCTGAATGTTGGGCTAAGAAATCTCCATGTGCCCCTCCAGTGAGCAACACAAGTATCCTACAAAAGAAATATATTGAATGAGTTCAGTTTGCTTATTAGGATTTATATGCTTCTAGAGGGAAAGGACTTTCTCTATTCATTTTCTTTCTCTAAGATTCTTAGCTTTATACTAAGTATGAAAGATGGTTATTGAATCTTGTTTAAAGTTGAGAGATGCACAGGATTTTAAAAATTACCCTCCTCAAGGATTTACAGAATCTTGAGTTACATAGCTGGATGTGGCATGGCATTAGAGAGACCATGTTTTTCTGGTGGTCAGAACAAAATAAACCTGAAAACAGTGAAAACAAACAAATAAACAAAAAATTTAAAAAGACCCAAACTCCACACCAAATCCCAAACTCCACATTCTCCCTTCCTTACCTGAGGAAGGAATGCAGTAGTGTTGGTGTGATTATAAGTGTTGTACTGTCCAGTGTCTATTCATTCAGGGCCAACTTTGGTGTGCAGGTGAGTCCACAAGGACCACTTTATAATTTTGCTGCTACTGTGAAGAGTTTGGTCCAAGCATATTCAGCCTGATTACTCACTGGGTGGATAAAGACACTCAGCCCAGGGATCTATTTGTCTCATTGTGAGGCATTTCCACTGACTTACAGCCTTCTTCACTCGTGAGGTCCTCTGGTTCCATCTCTTCATCATGGCTGCATTGATTTGCTTGGACCTTGCAAGGCTTCCTATTGCTCTTAGAATGAGGGCCTAAGACTTCACCACAAACTACAAAACAATGCATGGTCCAGCCCTGTCCCCTCCCCAGTGCCTTAGGTTACAGGAAGCTCCAGTCATCTGGCATTCCTTCTGATCCTCAAAGAAATCAGTTCCTCCCATCTCAGTGTGGGCATGCCTTTGGAGTGCTTGCACTGCTCCCACCTGTGACTGTCCTCAGTGGCCCTCCTCATGCTCCTGGTCATGCTTCCCCTTACCTGCCTCTGCCTGTTCGCCTCTCACTTACTTTGCTTTTGGTCCTCCTTGTGCTCTTCTCTGACCAGCCTCTGGAGTCCTGAGTTTCCTCCTCTACAGCATGTGACTGAGTCACAATATTGAAGACATTAGACTCTGTGTTAAGCATAGATATGGTTAAAAGCTGGATTAAGTTCCTGGTTTCATCACCAGCGAAGGGGTCACTCACACAAATGCTCTGAGCCTCAGTTTCTTCATCTGTAAGCTGGTGGTAAGCATATTGACTAACTGGGTTTCTGGGAGACTTTGTTGAGAATCTGGACATGCAGAACATGGTAGGCTTTCAATAAATGTTCATAGGAAATCTGGTGCATGTTTAGGACTCCACTGTCTATTGTCCCTACATGAACATTGGCATGTATGTGTATATGGGCGTGAGCTTGGGAATGAGAAGACCTGGCCTCAACAGCCTGGTACCACCACTTATTAGTCAAGTGATATCAGAAAATCCACTCAGCTTCTCTGAGCCTCAAAGTCTCCAACTATGAAAATGGCAATAACACTAATACCTCTCAGGGTTGCTATGAGGACCAAGTGAGTTAATATAGGAAAATGTTTTGTAAACCTTGGAGTTAAAAACACTGTAATCTATCTTTCTCTAATTGTGCCTTGCTCTCTCGGTGTTTCATTAGATAAGTTTTGCCTCTGCAGCAGGACTCTAAGTCCCCTTGGCTGGACGCATGACGACATTTAATATAGGCTTCAGCACAGCAATGACTTACAATAAGAGTCTGCTGAAAATCAAACCCACAATGAGATATCACCTCATACCTGTTAGGATGACTATCATCAAAAAGAAAAGAGGTGGTAAGTGGCTCTTGACTCAGGTTGCCAGGATTCAAGCCCAACTGTGCTTCTTTCCAGTGTTGGGAACTTGGAGCTGCCAGGTAACCTTTCAATGCATTGTGAAATGGGAATGGTAATAGGACTGAATTCCTATGGATTCTCTAAATATTAAGAAAACAACTCATGTACAGCACTCAAAAGAGTATCTGCATATAGGGCACACACCATATGACCAGCATCAAAGGCAGCCACACTATGTAGTACAGACAATTATCTTTAAGAGAAATCTCTAGTTTCACCACTTTATGAGAATGAGAATGTTCTTCAGAGCCTTCTCTGATCTGGGATATGAGGAACAAATAGAGAATTTCTGAATCTTCTTATGTCTTGTCAGTCATTCCTTTTGCATATACAAGCACTATTCCCAGCAAAAGAAATCTCTTCACAATATTCCATTCTGTGGATCTCAAAATAGCACTAGCCCAGTATCACTGGACCACCTAGTTTGTGGCCTTATATACTTACACTTGTTGGAAAGGTTGTCTGATCATGTGTGAAGCCCCCGTCACATCTCTAATAGTAAACAGCCCCATGCATTTTGGCCTTGGGCCCATCCTGGCAGGCATTTGTGCATCTATCTCTTGGGCTGTGTAATAAAGATCCTTTGGGAGCAGAGGTCAGTATTTTAGGTAGCAGAGGTCTAGAAACTATTGCTAAAAGCCAGGATATTGGGCCAGGGGAAAATCTGTTTTCTCCTTTTGCTCTAGTGGCAGTCTTGGGCCAACAAGAGGGTGTGTATCATGGTCACAATTGAGTGCTTCCCAGGCTCTGGCTTCCCAGGAACCAGTGACTGACTGTCCTGGATAGAAGGACTTAACAGGGATGGGAGAAGCTGAGCTGTCACACTATCATCATTTTCATCAGTGCATTTTCATCAGTGCATAACAGAAAGAGAAGAGAAGCAATGTCAAGAACAGCCAGCTAGAAAACACATTTGAATGCACTTTTGGGGAAGGATTTTCTACAAGCAGGAGAACACTGTTATATGCAGTGTCACTAGAGCTCCAAAGAATGATGGCCAGAGCTGCCAGGACTGGTATGCTCTCTGTCTCTAACCACTAGGTGGTAGCTCAGCCCAAGACTCAGAGGAGAGAAGGCATAGACTCAGGTCCAGAAGGGGTGGAGACAGGGAGGCGGGTCTGCCAGGCTGAATAAAGGCAAGGGAGCTGTGACTGAGGCTCAAGCTGCCTTAGCACTTGGTTCAGAGGATCCTGTCCTAGGGTGATGGCATTTAGCTGGTGGATGCCAGGTGCCCAGGCTGAGCCAGCATTCCCAGTGAGGAGCCCAAGGGCTGCGGCGCAAGAGAAGAGGCGCGAGAGAGCACTGGTAAATAGCCACACTTTCTATTAAAATTGCCTCAAAAGGAATGGAAAATCATGCCTAACTTACATGTGGAAGAGAGTTAATTGGATATTTAAACAGCTTGATATGATGTTTAATATAATATAATTTGTCGATATCTTTGAGATAGAACTAGACATAAATAGCAAGTGATTACAGGTTAATAAATACTTTTTATTGATGATGAGAATGCTGACAGATATTGTAGCTCTCTCCCCAGATGTGCTCTGAGTTTGGAGGGCAAAGGCATTTTTGAATATAAATCATGGGAGAGAATTTGAGCAACAAAGGAGTGAAGTATCTTGCTCTAGTATCTGGCAAATTTAAATCCCTTGTTACTTTGTACTGTGCTTCTGTGGAATTTATGAGACTATCTGTCAATCAGACTTTGTGGAATTTCAAATGCAGAAGTCAGGGAAAATATTAAAGAAAAACAACATTCTGTGAGCTCCAATTTTAATACATGTGTGCAACTTAAATTTACACATTGAAGACAGTAACTTTTTGTATGTGGTTATGCTCAAATTAACAGATCACTGTGGCTAGTCTCAGTTACATCTAGGGGGACTGAGTCCTAGTGGATTTTAGAAGTGTGATATCAAAAACCAATGATGTACTATACCTTGGCTAATTCAATTTAAATAATTTAAAAATATTTAATATATATAAAAAAAGAAGTGTGAGGACAAATGTTGAGAAGGCACCTATCTTTCTTTCTTAAGAGAGAAAGAGGGCCTGTCAATCCTTCAGAAATCTGTGCTCACTTGAGAAAAATGCAGTGCAGTAGCGTCAGAAATGTAAAACTCAGACTGCAAGGAACTTTGTAGATTGTGAGTTCAGTATTTGAGAGCAAACTTGGGTGCTAGGACAACAAGCATAAAAAGTGAAACTGTCCTGGGCACACTGAAATGTATGGTCACTCCAGTAAGAGGTATGTGAAAGAATGGGAGCCCAAAGTAAGGAAGGCAGAGGAGGCTGGTGAAAATTCTAAGCCTGTGTGTTGGAGGGACACGATTCCAGGGATCCAGACAGACTGGGGCACACCAGCCTCATGCTAATGCTTTGAGTCCATTTGACCTCGTTCTTACGTTTGCATGCTTTTGGCATGCTGTCGTACTTCTTTGGTAGACTGTTCACCTCTCTGAATCATGAATTAAAACCTGTTTTACAGTAAATTTGTTGCCAAGAAGAAGAGCAATGAATTCCTCATTTCACCTGCTTTTCTTGGATCTCAACCTGAATGCCACAGAAGGCAACCTTTCAGGACCAAATGTCAAGAACAAGTCTTCATCATGCGAAGAGATGGGCATTGCTGTTGAGGTGTTCCTGACTCTGGGTCTCATCAGCCTCTTGGAGAACATCTTGGTCATAGGTGCCATAGTGAAGAACAAGAACTTGCACTCCCCCATGTATTTCTTTGTGTGCAGTTTAGCAGTAGCTGACATGCTAGTGAGCATGTCTAACACATGGGAGACCATCACCATATACTTAATAAATAATAAGCACCTGATGATAGCAGATGCCTCTGTACGTCACATTGACAATGTGTTTGACTCCATGATCTGCATTTCTGTGGTGGCCTCCATGTGCAGTTTGCTGGCCATTGCAGTGGATAGGTATGTCACCATCTTCTATGCTCTGCGCTACCACCACATTATGACAGTAAAGCGTTCTGGGGTGATTATCATGTGTATCTGGACCTTTTGCACAAGCTGTGGTATTGTTTTCATCATTTACTATGAATCCACTTATGTAATCATTTGCCTCATCTCCATGTTCTTCACCATGTTGTTCCTCATGGTGTCTCTGTATATACACATGTTCCTCCTGGCACGGACTCATGTCAAACAGATAACAGCTCTGCGTGGATACAGCTCTGTGCGGCAAATGACCAGCATGAAAGGTGCTGTCACCCTGACCATGCTGTTAGGCATTTTCATCGTGTGCTGGGCTCCATTCTTTCTCCATCTCATTTTGATGATTTCTTGTCCCCAGAACCTCTACTGTTCTTGCTTTATGTCTTACTTTAATATGTACCTCATACTCATCATGTGTAATTCTGTGATTGATCCTCTGATATATGCTTTCCGCAGCCAGGAGATGAGGAAGTCCTTTAAAGAGATTATTTGTTGCCATGGTTTCAGAATACCCTGTAGGTTTCCTGGCAGGTATTAAACAAAAAGTTCTTCTCTCTGTGGCTCTCTTTTATCCTTGATTTACATTATGACAAAATCAGCTGGTACAGCCGAGGAGTAAGCCAGAGAGCTAGAAATCAAAACCATGCATTCTGTTTATTGTTTTTCCATCTTGAATTTGCACTGCACTTATTTTCCCCTGTGGCAGTTGTTGGGTCAGACATGCACATGCTGCTTATCCATTTTGGGAATGGTCTGTGACAATTTCTTACTGTCCTGTTTTCCTCCTACTTTTCCTCCTGTTCCCACCAATTTCTGGTGGTCCGATCTATCCTCCATCTAGTAAGTGTGTGCTCAGGGAAGATAAAACACCCTGGATGCGGGTCTCTGCATGAGGAACAGCTATAACTGAAATTATAACTGAAAAAAAAAAAAGCTGTGTGATTGCTTTCTTTCCCCAGGATCAGTTTCATAATATTGCTTGATGCTCCTGGTGTAGAATTAAGTGGCCAAATTCTTTCTATTTGCAATTTCTAGTTCATTTGTTATGGGATGTCTCTACAGCTCTCTTTTCCAAAACTTTTTATTTTACAACTTATGTCCATAATTGTCCAAGGATGGAATTTCCTTAATTATACTTCTGTCAATCATGTTTTTGTCCTGCCCAGACATAAACCTTCATGCTACAAACCTTGCCTCATGTGGTGTGAAAAGTCTCTGTGTCTTATTCTGACTCAGTCTAGGGTTTCCAAATGAGTGTTTTGGGGTCATGTCAGGGGCTCTAGGTGCCCCCCATCCTCCATGTAGCACATGCCCATAGCCAAGTTATCTTTGACCTTTTCAGACAGAATCTGTCTTGGATTCTGAAATCCCCTCACCATATACTTTGCACATTACAATCTGACTCCAGCAGCTGGAGGTCAGGTGCCTATCTAATGCAGGGAGTCCTGTCTTCTTCAATGTAGAAGGGAGGGAGAAAATTTGAATTCAGGTCTTGACTCTGCCACCAACAGGCAATGTCACCTTAATCATCTCATTTCAGGTTTTACATCTGGGCTGATCTCACAGGATGGTCATTAGAACTGCATGAAAAAAATGTGAGAACACCTTGAAAAATGTGAAGCACCACAAAGATTTAATATTTATTTTAAAGAAATGTTGCAGGTGGGATAAATACTAGGGGAGGATGTAGAGGGTAGTGGTCACTGGTCAGTAGTTGGAGCTGTGGCCCAGAAACTAGGAGGCCTGCTTTGCCACAGAGCAGTTCTGTTACCTTGGCATATTTCTAACTGCTTGGTTTCAGTGTTCTTATCTGAAGTGAAGAGCTTGGTCCTTACAGCTCTCATATTCTATTCTATTATTTTTTGGTATTTATAGCTTCCTTTTTGTTTTGGGTATTCATGTCTAGACTGTTCTCAGTGAAGGAAATAGTATAAATAAAGTAAATAGGGTCACACATTGATGAGCTGTTGAAGTCTATGGGGGCAGAGGAACTTCCTGGGTATAGTTCACACAAATAACTCATAGACAAGATCCCCACCCTTGGCAGCTCAGAGTCCAGAAAACAAAAACAAAAACCATTTCTGGCATAAGCAGGAAAGTGCATAAAACATCTAAATCTTTGGAAAATGGCAAATAAGCAGGCTGTTGACAACTTAGGTGTGAAAGGATAGCAAGCTCTTCAAATCATTTTAGCTGAACATTCCTGGGTATATTCATGCATGTAAGTGATCTCTACATAATTATGATGGGAACCTGCAGTCCATGTTTGCATGGGACATCTCAGGAGTCTAGGTTCTGTGAAAGTTGGCCCCATGGCCCATGTGCTCATCTCTGTGGCCCTGTTGTCTTTACCATTTCTAGTACAGAGTAAGCCCTTAGTTGATGTTTGTTATTGGTGCTAAACAAATGTGTACTTAATCTGCTGCCCAATAGCAGATTGCCTGGGAGCACTCACCGAGTGCTAACTGAGGTCACTAGGACTTCCATCCTTGGGTAGGACCAAATTTCAGCTCTAGTGGTTTATATTGGCTCCACCTGGGAACCCAGTTCTAGTTAGACTAACTCTGCTCTGGTGCTTCATGGCTTCAAACAAGGTCTGACCTTTCTATAAAGGTCTTTAAGGAAATGCTCAAATGTCTTAACCTCCATAAATGAGACAGAAATAACTAGTGTTCAGATGTGTCTTCATTTGGAAAGAATACATGTATATAATGACATGGTAAATATCTGTAAATGAGCCAATCCCTGGACTCCCAGCACAAAGTCCTCTCCACATACCTCAGTATCATAAAAGCCATCTATAAAAAGCCCACAGCGAATATCATTCTCATTGGGAAAAAAGCTGAGAGCTTTTCCCTTAAGGTCAGTAACATGACAAGGATGCCGACTCTCACCACTATTGTTCAACATAGTACTAGAAGTCCTAGCCTCAGGAATCACACAACAAAAAGAAATAAAAGGCATTCAGATTGACAAGGAAGAAGTCACTCTCTCTCTTCACACATGATACTTTATGTTGAAAACCCAAAAGACTCCACCCCCAAATTGCTAGAACTCATACAGCAATTCAGCAACATGGCAATATACAAAATCAATGCACAAAAGTCAGTTGCATTTCTGTACACTAACAATGTAATGGAAGAAAGAGAAATTAAGGAATCAATTCCATTTACAATAGCTCCAAAAACCACAAAATACCTAGGAATAAACCTAACCAAAGAGGTAAAGGATTTATACTCTAGAACCTACATAACATTTATGAAAGAAGTTGAGGAAGACACAAAGAGATGGAAAAACATTCCATGCTTATGGATTGGAAGAATAAACGTCGTTGAAATATCTATGCTCCCCAGAGCAATCTACACTTTCAATTCCATCCCTATCAAAGTATCACTGATATTTTTCACAGAGCTGGAACAAACAATCCTAAAGTTTGTATGGAACCAAAAAAGACCCCAAATCACCAGGGGAATGTTGTAAAAGGAAAACAAACCTGGGGGCATCACAATGCCTGACTTTAAGCTATATTACAAAGCTGTGATCACCAAGACAGCATGGTACTGGCACAAAAACAGACATATAGATCAATGGAACAGAATAGAAAACCCAGAAATGGACCCTCAACTCTATGATCAACTAATCTTCAACAAAGCAGGAAAGAATATCCAATGGAAAAAAACAGTCTCTTCAATAAATGGTGCTGGGAGATTTGGACAGCTACATATAGAAGAATGAAACTGGACCATTCCCTTACACCATACACAAAGATAAACTCAAAATGGATGAAAGACCTCAATGTGAGACAGGAATCCATCAAAATCCTAGAGGAGAACATAGGCAGTAACCTCTTCAACCTCAGCCACAGCAACTTCTTGCAAGACAGGTCTCTAAGGCAAGGGAAACAAAAGCAAAAATGAACTTTTGGGACTTCATCAAGATAAAAGGGTTCTGCACAGCAAAGGAAATAGTCAACAAAACTAAGAGGCAACCAATGGATGGGAGAAGATATTTGCAAATGACAATTCAGATAAAGGGTTGATACCCAAAATCTATAAAGAATTTCTCAAACTCAACACCCAAAAAACAAATAATCCAATCAAAAAATGGGCAGAAGCCATGAGGGAAATTTAAATCAAAACCACATTGAGGGGGCGGAGCAATATGGCGGAGGAGAAGGAGACCTGGATTTCGTCTCCTCTCAGGAATTCAGCTGGATAGGGATCAAACCATTCTGAACACCTACAAACTCAACAGGAGATTGAAGAAAAGAAGAGCAACAACTCTCTCATCAGAAAAGCGACCACTTTCTGGAAGGTAGGACGTGCGGAGAAGTGAATCCGAGGCGATATTCTGGAGGATAGACGGCGGGGGAGGGGCCTCCGTCGGCTGCTTCTGGCAAGTGATAGAACCATGGAGCACAAAATCGGAACTTTTAAAAGTCTGCTCCGCTGAGGGACGTCACTTTGGTGGCTAAACGAGGGGTGGAACCCTCCGGGACAGTGTGGTCTCAGGACCCTCGGGGTCACAGAAAGACCGGGGGTGCCTGAGTGTGGCAGAGCTCCCAGGTAACGGAGCAGGGAAGCCGGCTGCAGAGGCGGAGCCCAGGCACAGGCTCTCAGCTCGGGGTGGCCATAAACCGTGATCCACGGCACAGTCGGGCCCCTGGTCCTCCAGCAGGGACCCAACAAGCGGCAGATCCGGGGAGACTCACCTTCCTCCCCCGGGAGGAGCCGCGTGGGAGTGCACCACAGGGATCTACTGGGTTTGGAGACTCCACCCGGGGTCGGGTGCCAGAGATAGAGGCGCGCGGTCGCAGGCCGGGTGAGCACGGAGTGCAGCTGCAGACTGGGGAGACAGGAGTGACTGACGGCTTTTCTCTGGGGGCTCACTGAGGAGCGGGCCCCGAGTTCTCGGCTCCTCCGGAGCGGAGATTGGGAGGCCGCCATTTTCACTCTCCGCCTCCAAAGCTGTACGGAAAACTCACAGGGAACAAAAACCCCGGAGAGCAAACCCGAGCAGATTACTTAGCCGGGAGGGGCAAGGGCGGGGCAATTCCGCCTCCGGCAGAGACATTTGGAAACCACGGCAACAGGCCCCTCCCCAAAAGATCAGCGAGAACAGCCAGCCAAGACCAAGTTTACCGATCAATGAGAACGGCAGAACTCCAGCGCTAGGGGACTACTGCACATAGAATTCATGGCTTGTTTACCATGATTCTTTAGTCTTTTAAAGTTAATTTTTTTTAACTGTCTTTTTGTCTTTTTATTTCTTTTTGAATTTTTCTTTTTCCCTTTTTCAACCAACATCATATCAATCCCTTTTTTAAAAAAAGAAAACATTTTTATTTTTCATTTTTAGAGTCATTCTATCCCTTCATAGTAGTTACCCATATTTTTGGCTTATATATATAAGTTGTTCTCTTTTTAAAATTTTGAGATAGTTTCTTCTAACAGATTAAAATATACCCTAAATCTCTAGTATATGGTGCTTTCTATTCCCCTGCCTGATCACATCCTCTCCCTTTTTTTTTCTCTTTTTCTTTTTTCTTTTTTTAAATCCTCTTCTTTCTTTTTTCAAACAACTTCTTATCAATTCCTTTTATAACATTTTTTATAATTTCCATTTTTACAGTCATATTCCATCCCTTCATCATATCAACCCTTATTTTTGTACATATATAAGTTTTTCTTTCTTTAAAATGTTGGGAGGCACTTTCTTCTAAAAGACCAAAATACACCCCAAATCTAGTGTGTGGCACTGATCTATATAACATATAGATCATAATTGATCACATTCTGGTTTTCCTTTTGTTGTTGTTGTTTTGTTTGTTTTTGTTTTTATCTTTATCTTTTTTTTTCTTTTTCTTTTTTCTCTTTCCCTTTCTTATCCCACTGCTTCAGGTCTTTTCTGATTTGTTTAGAGTATATTTTCTGGGGACGTGGTTACTCTGCTAGCATTTTGTTCTCTCATTAATCTATTCTCCTCTGCACAAAATGACAAGACGGAAAAAATCACCTCAACAAAAAGAACAAGAGGTAGTACCGACTGCCAAGGACCTACTCAATACAGACATTAGTACAATGTCAGATCTAGAGTTCAGAATCATCACTTTAAAGATACTAGCTGGGCTTGAAAAAAATATGGAAGTTATTAGAGAAACCCTTTCTGGAGAAGTAAAAGAGCTAAAATCCAACCAAGTAGAAATCAAAAAGGCTATTAATGAGGTGCAATCAAAAATGGGGACGCTAACTGCTAGAATAAATGAGGCAGAAGAGAGAATCAGTAATATAGAAGATGAAATGATGGAAAATAAAGAAGCTGAGAAAAAGAGAGATAAACAACTACTGGATCACGAGGGCAGAATTCGAGAGATAAGCGATACCATAAGACGAAGCAACATTAGAATAATTGGGATCCCAGAAGAAGAAGAAAGAGAGAGAGAGGGCCAAAAGGTATAATGGAGCAAATTATAGCAGAGAACTTCCCTAATTTCGGGAAAGAAACAGGCATGAAAATCCAGGAACCACAGAGAACCCCTCTCAAAATCAATAAAAATAGGTCAACTCCCCGACATCTAATAGTAAAACTTACGAGTCTCAGAGACAAAGAGAAAATCCTGAAAGCAGCTCGGGAGAAGAGATATGTAACCTACAATGGTAGAAACATTAGATTGGCCACAGACCTATTCACAGAGACCTGACAGGCCAGAAAGGATTGGCAGGATATATTCAGAGCACTAAATGAGAAAAATATGCAGCCAAGAATACTCTATCCAGCTAGGCTGTCATTGAAAATTGAAGGAGAGATAAAAAGCTTCCAGGATGAACAAAAACTAAAGGAATTTGCAAACACAAAACCAGCCCTACAAGAAATCTTGAAAGGGGTCCTCTAAGCAAAGGGAGACCCTAAAAGCAACATAGACCAGAAAGGAACACAGACAATATATGGTAACAGTCACCTTACAGGCAATACAATGGCACTAAATTCCTACCTTTCAATAGTTACCTTGAATGTAAATGGGCTAAACGCCCCAATTAAAAGACACAGGCTAACAGACTGGACTAAAAAACAAGACCCATCGATATGCTGTCTGCAAGAGACTCATTTTAGACCCAAGGACACCCCCAGATTGAAAGTGAGGGGGTGGAAAACCATTTACCATGATAATGGACACCAAAAGAAAGCTGGGGTGGCAATCCTTATATCAGACAAATTAGATTTTAAACCAAAGACTGTAATAAGAGATGAGGAAGGACACTATATCCTACTTAAAGGATCTATCCAAAAAGAAGATCTAACAATTGTAAATATATATGCCCCTAACATGGGAGCAGCCAATTATATAAGGCAAATAATAACAAAAGCAAAGAAACACATCAACAACAATACAATAATAGTAGGGGACTTTAACACCCCCCTCTCTGAAATGGACAGATCGTCTAAGCAAAAGATCAACAAGGAAATAAAGACTTTAAATGACACACTGGACCACATGGACTTCACAGACATATTCAGAACATTCCACCCCAAAGCAACGGAATACACATTCTTCTCTAGTGCCCATGGAACATTCTCCAGAATCGATCACATCCTAGGTCCTAAATCAGGTCTCAACCGGTACCAAAAGATTGGGATCATTCCCTGCCTATTTTCAGACCACAATGCTTTGAAACTAGAACTCAATCACAAGAGGAAAGTCGGAAAGAACTCAAATACATGGAGGCTAAAGAGCATCCTACTGAAGAATGAATGGGTCAACCAGGAAATTAAAGAAGAATTAAAAAAATACATGGAAACCAATGAAAATGAAAACACAACTGTTCAAAATCTTTGGGATGCAGCAAAGGCAGTCAGTCCTAAGAGGAAAGTATATAGCAATACAAGCCTTTCTCAAGAAACAAGAAAGGTCTGAAGTACACAAACTAACCCTACCCCTAAAGGAGCTGGAGAAAGAACAGCAAATAAAGCCTAAACCCAGCAGGAGAAGAGAAATCATAAAAATGAGACAGAAATCAATGAAATAGAAACCAAAAGAACAGTAGAACAGATCAATGAAACTAGGAGCTGGTTCTTTGAAAGAATCAACAAGATTGATAAACCCCTGGCCAGACTTATCGAGAAGAAAAGAGAAATGGACCAAATCAACAAAATCATGAATGAAAGAGGAGAGATCACAACCAACACCAAAGACATACAAACAATTATAAGAACATATTATGAGCAACTCTATGCCAGCAAATTCGATAACCTGGAAGAGATGGATGCATTCCTAGAGATGTATCAACTACCAAAACTGAACCAGGATGAAATAGAAAACTGAACAGACATATAACCACTAAGGAAATTGAAGCAGTCATCAAAAATCTCCCAAAAAACAAAAGCCCAGTGCCAGATGGCTTCCCAGGGGATTGCTACCAAACATTTCAAGAAGAATTAATACCTATTCTTCTGAAACTATTCCAAAAAATAGAAACGGAAGGAAAACTTCCAAAGTCATTTTATGAGGCCACCATTACCTTGATCCCAAAACCAGACAAAGACCCCATCAAAAAGGAGAATTACAGACCAATATCCCTGATGAACATGGATGCAAAAATTCTCACCAAAATACTAGCCAATAGGATCCAACAGTACATTAAACGGATTATTCACCATGACTAAGTGGGATTTATCCCTGGGCTGCAAGGTTGGTTCAACATCCGCAAATCAATCAACGTGATACAATACATTAACAAAAGAAAGAACAAGAATCATATGATCCTCTCCATAGATGCAGAAAAAGCTTTTGACAAAGTACAGCATCCTTTCTTGATCAAAAGTCTTCAGAGTATAGGGATAGAGGGTATATACCTCAATATCATAAAAGCCATCTATGAAAAACCTACAGCAAATATTATTCTCAATGGGGAAAAACTGAGAGCTTTCCCCCTCAGGTCAGGAACACGGCAGGGATGTCCACTATCACCACTGCTATTCAACATAGTATTGGAAGTCCTAGCCACAGCAATCAGACAACAAAAAGAAATCAAAGGCATCCAAAGTGGCAAAGAAGAAGTCAAACTCTCACTCTTTGCAGATGATATGATACTTTATGTGGAAAACCCAAAAGACTCCCCCCGCAAAACTGCTAGTACTCATACAGGAATTCAGTAAAGTGGCAGGATATAAAATCAATGCACAGAAGTCAGTGGCATTCCTATACACCAACAACAAGACAGAAGAAAGAGAAATTAAGGAGTCCATCCCATTTACAATTGCACCCAAACCATAAGATACCTAGGAATAAATCTAACCAAAGAGACAAAGGATCTGTACTCAGAAAACTATAAAATACTGATGAAAGAAATTGAGGAAGACACAAAGAAATGGAAAAACGTTCCATGCTCATGGACTGGAAGAACAAATATTGTGAAGATGTCAATGCTACCTAGAGCAATCTACACATTCAATGCAATCCCCATCAAACTACCATCCATTTTTTTCAAAGAAATGGAACAAATAATCTTAAAATTTGTATGGAACCAGAAAAGACACCGCATAGCCAGAGGAATGTTGAAAAAGAAAAGCAAAGCCGGCGGCATCACAATTCCGGACTTCAAGCTCTATTACAAAGCTGTCATCATCAAAACGGCATGGTACTGGCACAAAAACAGACACATAGATCAATGGAACAGAATAGAGAGCCCAGAAATGGACCCTCAACTCTATGGTCAACTCATCTTCGACAAAGCAGGAAAGAATGTCCAATGGAACAAAGACAGTGTCTTCAACAAATGGTGTTGGGAAAATTGGATAGCCACATGCAGAAGAATGAAACTGGACCATTTCCTTACACCACACACAAAAATAGACTCCAAATGGTTGAAAGACCTCAATGTGAGATAGGAGTCCATCAACATCCTAAGGGAGAACACAGGCAGCAACCTCTTTGACCTCAGCTGAAGCAACTTCTTCCTAGAAACATCACCAAAGGCAAGGGAAGCAAGGGCAAAAATGAACTCGTGGGACTTCATCAAGATAAAAAGCTTTTGCAAAGCAAAGGAAACAGTCAACAAAACCAAAAGACAACTGACAGAATGGGAGAAGATATTTGCAAATGACATATCAGATAAAGGGCTAGTATCCAAAATCTATAAAGAACTCATCAAACTCAACACCCAAAGAACAAAGAATCCAATCAAGAAATGGGCAGAAGACATGAACAGACATTTCTCCAAAGAAGACATCCAAATGGCCAACAGACACATGAAAAAGTGCTCAATATCGCTCAGCATCAGGGAAATCCAAATCAAAACCTCAATGAGATACCACCTCACCCCAGTCAGAATGGGTAAAATTAACAAGTCAGGAAACGACAGATGTTGGCGGGGATGCGGAGAAAGGGGAACCCTCCTACACTGTTGGTGGGAATGCAAGCTGGTGCAGCCACTCTGGAAAACTGTATGGAGATTCCTCAAAAAGTTGAAAATAGAGCTACCATATGATCCAGCAATTGCACTACTGGGTATTTACCCCAAAGATACAAAAGTAGGGATCCGAAGGGGTATGTGCACCCCGATGTTTATAGCAGCAATGTCCACAATAGCCAAACTGTGGAAAGAGCCAAGATGTCCATCGACAAATGAATGGCTAAAGAAGAGGTGGTATATATATATACAATGGAATATTATGCAGCCATCAAAAGGAATGAGATCTTGCCATTTGCAACGACGTGGATTGAACTGGAGGGTATTATGTTGAGTGAAATAAGTCAAAAAGAGAAAGACATGTATCATATGATCTCACTGATATGAGGAATTCTTAATCGCAGGAATCAAACTGAGGGTTGTTGGAGTGGGGGGTGGGGTGGGAGGGATGGGGTGGCTGGGTGATAGACACTGGGGAGGGTATGTGCTCTGGTAAGCGCTGTGAATTGTGCAAGACTGTTGAATCTCAGATCTGTGCCTCTGAAACAAATAATGCAATATATGTTAAGGAAAAAAAAAAAGAAGAAGAAGAAGGTAGCGGGAGGGGAAGTATGAAGTGGGGGAAATCAGAGGGGTAGACGAACCATGAGAGACGATGGACTCTGAAAAACAAACAGGGTTCTAGAGGGGAGGGGTGTGGGAGGATGGGTTAGCCTGGTGGTGGGTATTGAGGAGGGCACATTCTGCATGGAGCAGTGGGTGTTGTGCACAAACAATGAATCATGGAACACTTCATCTAAAACTAATGATGTAATGTATGGGGATTAACATAAGAATAAAAAAAAAACCCACATTGAGATACCACCTTACACCATTTAGAATGGCAAAAATTAACAAGTCAGGAAACCATAAATGTTGGCAATAAATTGGAGAAGGGGGGAACCCTTTTACACTTTTGGTGGGAATGCAAGTTGGTACAGCCACTTTGGAAAACAGTGTGGAGGTTCCTTAGGATGTTAAAAATAGAGCATGTAGTGAAAAGAAGGGGCACATGCACCCCAATGTTCATACCAGCAATGTCCACAATAGCCAAACTGTGGGAAGAAGCTGAGATGCCCTTCAACAGATGAATGGGTAAAGAAGATGTGACATATATACAATGGAATATTACTCAGCCACCAGAAAAGATGAATACCTACCATTTGCATCAACATAGATGGAACTGGAGGGGATTATGTTAAGTGAAATAAGTCAAGCAGAGAAAGACAATTATATGGCTTCACTCATATGTGGAACATAAGGAATAGCTCCTTAGTCTGTTTAACTGTCAGTATAACCTATCCAACTCCCAGCTCTCTAAATTCATCACAAGTTTTAGTCCTCCAACATCTCCTATCTTGCTCTCAGTGCTTTTATGAATTCATTCCTTTTTATACTTTTTTACTGTCATTTCTTTGGATTTTTGGGAAGAAGTGGAGATAGATAATTGAATGAGAAATCTATTTGAGCTACATTTCAGGGCCAGCAGGATCCATCTTCTGTGCAAAGCAGAAAAACAGGAGGTTGTCCAGAATTCAGTGCCTGGTTCCAACTGTGGTTCTTAACAAACACGTGGCCACACCCAGGACAAGAGCCTTTGCAACATTAAGGAGTCATAGGAGTCCTACTTCCCTTGGCACCTTCATCATGTTCTATTGTCTTTCTTCTTACCTTGACTCTTAACTAGAGAGTGCAAAGCAATTGGTCAAAGACCATAACCCGGGTCAGAGTAGATGGGCAGAGTCCCTGAGGTGTCCATTCATCTGTTCAACATTTGGTGGCCCTTCAGAGTTAATGGTCAAACTTTTTTCTGCCAGCAGGTAACAGTGAACATTATCTCACGTTTATGACCTATCTTCCATCTAACCCTCTGACCAGCTAGTTAAAGTGACTAGGAGAGAATTTTCCCCAAAACCTCATTGCTTAAAAACTAATAAAAAATATCTTGAATGCAAACTGCAATGTTCTATATCTTTTTGTTAATTTTTTATTGTTATGTTAATCACCATACATTACATCATTAGTTTTACATGTAGTGTTCCATGATTCATTGTCTGTGCATAGCACCCAGTGCTCCATGCAGAACATGCACTCCTCAACACCCATCACCAGGCTAACCCATTCGCCCACACCCCTCCCCTCTAGAACCCTCAGTTCGTTTTTCAGAGTCCATCGTCTCTCATGGTTCGTATCCTCTCCCATTTCCCCCCTTCATTCTTCCCCTCCTGCTCTCTTCTTCTTCTTCTTCTTTTTTTTTAACATATAATGTATTATTTGCTTCAGAGGTACAGATCTGTGATTTAACAGTCTTGCACAATTCACAGCGCTCACCATAGCACATACCCTCCCTAGTGTCTATCTCCCACCCATCCCAACCCTCCCACCCCAACCCCCACTCCAGTAACCCACAGTTTGTTTCCTGAGATTAAAAAGTCCTCATATCAGTGAGGTCATATGATACATGTCTTTCTCTGATTGACTTATTTCGCTCAGCATAACACACTCCAGTTCGATCTATGTCGTTGCAAATGGCAAGATCTCATTCCTTTTGATGGCTGCATAATATTCCATTGTATTTATGTACCACATCTTCTTTAGCCATTCATCTGTCCATGGACATCTTGGCTCTTTCCACAGTTTGGCTATTGTGGACATTGCTGCTATAAACATGGGGGTGCACGTACCCTTTTGGATCGCTACATTTGTATATTTGGGGTAAATACCCAGTAGTGCAATTGCTGGATCGTATGGTAGCTCTATTCTCAACTTTTTGAGGAACCTCCATACTGTTTTCCAGAGTGGCTGCACCAGCTTGCATTCCCAACAATAGTGTAGGAGGGTTCCCCTTTCTCCGCATCCCCGCCAACATCTCTCATTTCCTGACTTGTTAATTTTACCCATTCTGACAGGTGTGAGGGTAGTATCTCATTGAGGTTTTGATTTGGATTTCCCTGATGCTGAGCGATATTGAGCACTTTTTCATGTGTCTGTCTGTTGGCCATTTGGATGTCTTCTTTGGAAACATGTCTGTTCATGTCTTCTGCCCATTTCTTGATTGGATTCTTTGTTCTTTGGGTGTTGAGTTTGATGAGTTCTTTATAGATTTTGGATACTAGCCCTTTATTTGATATGTCATTTGCAAATATCTTCTTCCATTCTGTCAGTTGTCTTTTGGTTTTGTGGACTGTTTCCTTTGCTTTGCAAAGGCTTTTTATCTTGTTGAAGACCCAATAGTTCATTTTTGCCCTTGCTTCCCTTGCCTTTGGCGATGTTTCTGGGAAGAAGTTGCTGTGGCTGAGGTCGAAGAGGTTGCTGCTTGTGTTCTCCTTTAGGATTTGGATGGACTCCTGTCTCACATTGAGGTCTTTCAACCATTTGGAGTCTATTTTTGTGTGTGGTGTAAGGAAATGGTCCAGTTTCATTCTTCTGCACGTGGCTGTCCAATTTTCCCAACACCATTTGTTGAAGAGACTGTCTTTGTTCCATTGGACATTCTTTCCTGCTTTGTCAAAGATGAGTTGACCATAGAGATGAGAGTCCATTTCTGGGCTCTCTATTCTGTTCCATTGATCTATGTGTCTGTTTTTGTGCCAGTACCATACTGTCTTGATGATGACAGCTTTGAAATAGAGCTGGAAGTCTGGAATTGTGATGCCGCCAGCTTTGCTTTTCTTTTTCAACGTTCCTCTGGCTATGCGGTGTCTTTTCTGGTTCCATACAAATTTTAGGATTATTTGTTCCATTTCTTTGAAAAAAGTGGATGGTAGTTTGATGGGGATTGCATTGAATGTGTAGATTGCTCTAGGTAGCATTGACATCTTCACAATATTTGTTCTTCCAATCCATGAGCATGGAACGTTTTTCCATTTCTTTGTGTCTTCCTCAATTTCTTTCATCAGTATTTTATAGTTTTCTGAGTACAGATCCATTGTCTCTTTGGTTAGATTTATTCCTAGGTATCTTATGGTTTTGGGTGCAATTGTAAATGGGATCGACTCCTTCATTTCTCTTTCTTCTGTCTTGTTGTTGGTGTATAGGAATGCCACTGACTTCTGTGCATTGATTTTATATCCTGCCACTTTACTGAATTCCTGTATGAGTTCTAGCAGTTTTGGGGGGGAGTCTTTGGAGTTTTCCCCATAGAGTATCATATCATCTGCAAAGAGTGAGAATTTGACTTCTTCTTTGCTGAAGTGCATGCTTTTGATTTCTTTTTGTTGTCTGATTGCTGTGGCTAGGACTTCCAATACTATGTTGAATAGCAGTGGTGATAGTGGACATCCCTGCCGCGTTTCTGACCTGAGGGGGAAAGCTCTCAGTTTTTCCCCATTGAGAATGATATGCGCTGTAGGTTTTTCATAGATGGCTTTTATGATATTGAGGTATGTACCCTCTATCCCTATACTCTGAAGACTTTTGATCAAGAAAGGATGCTGTACTTTGTCAAATGCGTTTTCTGCATTTATTGAGAGGATCATATGATTCTTGTTCTTTCTTTTATTAATGTATTGTATCACATTGATTGATTTGTGGATGTTGAGCCAACCTTGAGCCCAGGGATAAATCCCACTTGGTCGTGGTGAATAATCCTTTTAATGTACTGTTGGATCCTATTGGCTAGTATTTTGGTGAGAATTTTTGCATCCATGTTCATCCGGGATATTGGTCTGTAATTCTCCTTTTTGATGGGGTCTTTGTCTGGTTTTGGGATCAAGGTAATGGTGGCCTCATAAAATGACTTTGGAAGTTTTCCTTCCATTTCTATTTTTTGGAACAGTTTCAGAAGAATAGGTATTAATTCTTCTTGAAATGTTTGGTAGCATTCCCCTGGGAAGCCATCTGGCCTGGGCTTTTGTTTTTTGGGAGATTTTTGATGACTGCTTCAATTTCCTTAGTGGTTATAAGTCTGTTCAGGTTTTCTATTTCTTCCTGGTTCAGTTTTGGTAGTTGATACATCTCTAGGAATGCCTCCATTTCTTCCAGGTTATCTAATTTGCTGGCATAGAGTTGCTCATAATATGGTCTTATAATTGTTTGTATTTCTTTGGTGTTGGTTGTGATCTCTCCTCTTTCATTCATGATTTCGTTGATTTGGGTCATTTCTCTTCTCTTTTTGATAAGTCTGGCCAGAGGTTTATCAATCTTGTTAATTCTTTCAAAGAACCAGCTCCTAGTTTCGTTGATCTGTTCTACTGTTCTTTTAGTTTCTATTTCCTTGATTTCTGCTCTGATCTTTATGATTTCTCTTCTCCTCCTGGGTTTAGGCTTTATTTGCTGTTCTTTCTCCAGCTTCTTTAGGTGTAGGGTTAGGTTGTGTACTTGAGACCTTTCCTGTTTCTTGAGAAAGGCTTGTATTGCTATATACTTTCCTCTTAGGACTGCCTTTGCTGCAGCCCAAAGATTTTGAATAGTTGTGTTTTCATTTTCTTTGGTTTCCATGTATTTTTAAATTCTTCTTTAATTTCCTGGTTTACCCATTCATTCTTCAGTAGGATGCTCCTTAGCCTCCGTGTATTTGAGTTCTTTCTGACTTTCCTCTTCTGATTGAGTTCTAGTTTCAAAGCATTGTGGTCTGAAAATAAGCAGGGAATGATCCCAATCTTTTGGTACTGGTTGAGACCTGATTTATGACCTAGGATGTGATCGATTCTGGAGAATGTTTCATGGGCACTTGAGAAGAATGTGTATTCCGTTGCTTTGGGGTGGAATGTTCTGAATATGTCTGTGAAGTCCATTTGGTCCAGTGTGTCATTTCAAGTCTTTATTTCCTTGTTGATCTTTTGCTTAGACGATCTGTCCATTTTAGTGAGGGGGGTGTTAAAGTCCCCCACTATTATTGTATTGTTCTCGATGTGTTTCTTTGCTTTTGTTATTAATTGCCTTATATGGGCTGCTCCCATATTAGGGGCATAGATATTTACCATTGTTAGATCTTCTTGTAGGATAGACCCTTTAAGTAGGATATATGTCCTTCCTCATCTCTTATTACAGTCTTTGGTTTAAAATCTAATTTGTCTGATATAAGGATTGCACCCCAGCTTTCTTTTGGTGTCCATTAGGATGGTAAATGGTTTTCCACCCCCTCACTTTCAATCTGGGGGTGTCTTTGGGTCTAAAATGAGTCTCTTGCAGACAGCATATCGATGGGTCTTGTTTTTTAGTCCAGTCTGATAGCCTGTGTCTTTTGATTGGGGCATTGAGCCCATTTACATTCAGGGTAACTATTGTAAGATAGGAATTTAGTGCCATTGTATTGCCTGTAAGGTGACTGTTACCGTATGTTGTCTGTGTTCCTTTCTGGTCTATGTTGCTTTTAGGCTCTCTCTTTGCTTAGAGGACCCTTTCAAGATTTCCTGTAGGGCTGATTTGGTGTTTGCAAATTCCTTCAGTTTTTGTTTGTCTTGGAAGCTTTTTATCTCTCCTTCAATTTTCAATGACAGCCTAGCTGGATAGAGTATTCTTGGCTGCATATTTTTCTCGTTAATGCTCTGAATATATCCTGCCAGTCCTTTCTGGCCTGCCAGGTCTCTGTGGATAGGTCTGTTGCCAATCTAATGTTTCTACCCTTGTAGGTTACATATCTCTTCTCCCGAGCTGCTTTCAGGATTTTCTCTTTGTCTTTGAGACTCGTAAGTTTTACTATTAGATGTCTGGGTGTTGACCTATTTTTATTGATTTTGAGAGGGGTTCTCTGTGCTTCCTGGATTTTGATGCCTGTTTCCTTCCCCAAATTAGAGAACTTCTCTGCTGTAATTTGCTCCATAATACCTTCTGCCCCTCTCTCTCTTTCTTCTTCTGGGATCCCAATTATTCTAATGTTGTTTCGTCTTATGTTATCGCTTATCTCTCGAATTCTGCCCTCGTGATCCAGTAGTTGTTTATGTCTCTTTTTCTCAGTTTCTTTATTTTCCATCATTTGGTCTTCTATATCACTGATTCTCTCTTCTGCCTCATTTATCCTAGCACTTAGCGCCCCCATTTTTGATTGCACCTCATTAATAGCCTTTTTGATTTCGACTTGGTTAGATTTTTGTTCTTTTACTTCTCCAGAAAGCGTTTCTCTAATAACTTCCATGCTCTTTTCAAGCCCAGCTAGTATCTTTAAAGTGATGATTCTGAACTCTAGATCTGACATCGTACTAATGTCCATATTGAGTAGGTCCCTGGCAGTTGGTACTACCTCTTGCTCTTTTTGTTGAGGTGATTTTTTCCATCTTGTCATTTTGTCCAGAGGAGAGTAGATTAATGAGAGAACAAAATGCTAGCAGAGTAACAATGTCCCCAGAAAATATACTCTAAAGAAATCAGAAAAGTCCGGTGGGAGAAGAAAGGAAAGAGAGAAAAAAGAAAAAAAAAAAAAGAAAAAGAAAAAGATAAAGATAAAAACAAACAAAACTAAACAACAACTACAAAAAAAACCCAGAATGTGATCAAATATGATCAGGCTGGTATATAGATCAGTGCCACACACTAGATTTTGGGTGTATTTTTGTCTGTTAGAAGAAAGTGCCTCCCACAATTTTAAAGAAAGAAAAACTTATATATGTACAAAAATAAGGGTTGATATCATTAAGGGATGGAATATGACTGTAAAGATGGAAATTATAAAAGATTTTATAAAAGGATTTGATAAAAAGTTGTTTGAAAAAAGAAAGAGGATTTTAAAAAAGAAAAAAGAAAAAAAGGGAGAGAATGTGATCAGGCAGGGGAGTAGAAAAAACTATATACTAGAGATACAGGGTATATTTTGATCTGTTAGAAGAAACTATCTCAAAATTTTAAAGAGAGAACAACTTATATATATATATGCCAAAAATATGGGTAACTACTATGAAGGGATAGAATATGACTCTAAAAATGAAAAATAAAAATGTTTTTTAAAAAAGGGATTGATAAGATGTTGGTTTAAAAAGGGAAAAAGTAAAATTCAAAAAAAAAAGAAAAAAGAAAAAAAGACATTCAAAAAAAATTAACTTTGAAAGACTAAAGAATCATGGTAAAAAAGCTATGAATTCTATGTGCAGTATTCCCCTAGCGCTGGAGTTCTGCCGTTTTTGATTGTTAAACTTGGTCTTGGCTGGCTGTTCTTGCTGATCTTCTGGGGGAGGGGCCTGTTGCCATGGTTCCCAAATGTCTTTGCTGGAGTGGAATTGCCCCGCCCTTGCCCGGTCCCGGCTAAGTAATCTGCTTGGATTGCTCTCCAGAGCTTTTGTTCCCTGTGAGCTTTCCGTACAGTTTTGGCGGCGGAGAGTGAAAATGGCGGCCTCCCAATCTCCGCCTCAGAGAAGCCAAGAACTCAGGCCCCGCTCCTCAGTGAGCCCCCAGAGAAAAGCAGTCCGTCACTCCGGCTCCCCGGTCTCCGGCGGCACTCCGTGCTCACCCGGCCTGTGACCGCGCACTTCCATCTCTGGCACCCGACCCCGGGTGGAGTCTCCAAACCCAGCAGATCCCTGCAGTGCACTCCCACGTGGCTCCTCCTGGGGGAGGAAGGTGAGTCTCCCCGGATCTGCCGCTTTTTGGGTCCCTGCTGGAGGATCAGTGGCCTGACAGTGCCATAGTCACGGTTTATGGCAACCCCGAGCTCAGAGCCCACGCCTGAGCTCCACCTCTGCAGTCGGCTTCCCTGGTTCGTTACCTGGGAGCTCTTTCACTCAGGCACCCCCGGTCTTTCTGTGACCCTGAGGGTCCTGAGACCACACCGTCCCGGATGGTTCCACCCCCAGCTTAGCCACCAGAGTGACGTCCCTCAGCGGAGCAGACTTTTAAAAGTTCCAATTTTGTGCTCCGTGGTTTTATCACTTGCCAGAAGCGGCCGACGGAGGCCCCTCCCCTGCCGTCTTTCCTCCCGAATATCACCTCGGATTCACTTCTCCGCACGTCCTACCTTCCAGAAAGTGGTCACTTTTCTGTTCAGAGAGTTGTTGCTATTCTTTTCTTCGATCTCCTCTTGAGTTTGTAGGTGTTCAGAATGGTTTGATCCCTATCCAGCTGAATTCCTGAGAGGAGACGAAATCCAGGTCTCCTACTCCTCCACCATCTTGCTCCGCTCCAAGATTAACTACTCTTTAAACTCAGTCACAGTCACATTTGAAAATTCTGTCACTAAAGACTAAACTGTAGAATTAACCTCCAACAATAAGTTCTGAGGCCGGAGAGCTGGGCGCCACCATCTTCATCCTGTCCATCCGTGCTCGAGACTCATAAGTTTTACTATTAGATGTTGGGGTGTTGACCTATTTTTATTGATCTTGAGAGGCGTTCTCTGTGTCTCCTGGATTTTGATGCCTGTTTCCTTCCCCAAATTAGGGAAGTTCTCTGCTATAATTTGCTCCAATATACCTTCTGCCTCTCTCTTTCTTCTTTCTGGGATCTTCTAATGTTGTTTCATCTTATGGTATCGCTTATCTCTCGAATTCTCCCTTGTGATCCAGCAGTTGTTTATCTCTCTTTTTCTCAGCTTCTTTATTTTCCATCATTTGGTCTTCTATATCACTGATTCTCTCTTCTGCCTCATTTATCCTAGCACTTAGCGCCCCCATTTTTGATTGCACCTCATTAATAGCCTTTTTGATTTCAACTTGGTTAGATTTTCATTCTTTTATTTCTCCAGAAAGCGTTTCTCTAATAACTTCCATGCTCTTTTCAAGCCCAGCTAGTATCTTTAAAATGATGATTCTGAACTCTAGATCTGACATCGTACTAATGTCCGTATTGAGTAGGTCTCTGTCAGTCGGTACTACCTCTTGTTCTTTTTCTTGAGGTGATTTTTTATGTTTTGTCATTTTGTCCAGAGGAGAATAGATGAATGAGAGAACAAAATGCTAACAGGGCAACAACGTCCCCAGAAAATATACTCTAAACAAATCAGAAAAGACCTGAGGCTGGGGGAAAAAGAAAGGCAAAGAAAGAAAAAAGAAAAACCAAAAGAAAAAAGAAAAAGATAAAAACAGGAAAAAAATACACAGAACAAAACAAAACAAAAAACCAGAATATGATCAAATATGATCAGCCTGGTATATAGATCAGTGCCACACACTAGATTTTGGGTGTATTTTGGTCTGTTAGAAGATAGTGCCTCCCAAAATTTTAAAGAAAGAAAAACTTATATATGTACAAAAATAAGGGTTGATATGATGAAGGGATGGAATGAATATGACTATAAAGATGGAAAGTATAAAAAAATTTTATAAAAGGAATTGATAAGAAGTTGTTTGAAAAAAGAAAGAGGATTTAAAAAAAAAAAGAAAGAAAGGGTGAGAATGTGATCAGGCAGGTGAGTAGAACAAAACCATACTCTAGAAATTTAGGGTATATTTTGATCTGTTAGAAGAAAGTATCTCAAAATTTTAAAGAGAGAACAACTTATATATATATGCCAAAAATACGGGTAACTACTATGAAGGGATAGAATATGACTCTAAAAGTGAGAAATAAAAATGTTTTTTAAAAAAGGGATTAATAAGATGTTGGTTGAAAGGGGAAAAAGAAAAATTCAAAAAAAAAAGTTAAAAAAAAAATTAACTTCGAAAGACTACAGAATCATTGTAAAAAAGGCATGGATTCTATGTGCATTATTCCCCTAGTGCTGGTGTTCTGCAGTTCTCATTGATCGGTAAACTTAGTCTTGGCTGGCTGTTCTCGTTGATCTTCTGGGGGAGGGGCCTGTTCCTGTGGTTCCCAAATGTCTTTGCCAGAGGTGGAATTGCCCAATTCTTGCCTGGTCCGGGCTAGGTAATCTGCTCCGGTTTGCTCTCGGGAGCTTTTGTTCCCTGCAAGCTTTCCATACAGCTTTGGAGGCTGAGAGTGAAAATGGCAGCCTCCAAATCTCCACCCTGGAGGAGTCAAGAACTCGGGGCCCTGCTCCTCAGTGTGCCCCCAGAGAAAAGCAGTCCGTCACTCCCGTCTCCCCGGTCTCCGGCCACACTCTGTTCTCACCCGGCCTGTGACCACGCGTTTCTATCTCTGGCACCTGACCCCAGTGTGGAGTCTCCAAACCCAGCAGATCCCTGCGGTGCGCTCCTGCACCTCTCCTCCCGGGGGAAGAAGGTGAGTCTCCCCGGATCTGCCACATGTTGGGTCCCTGCTGGAGGAGCAGTGGCTCGATGGTGCTGCAGATCACAGTTTATGGCAACCCCGAGCTGAGAGCCCACGCCTGGGCTCTGTATCTGAAGCTGGCTTCCCCACTCCAATACCTGGGAGCTCTGCCGCACTCAGGCACCCCCGGTCTTTCTGTGACCCAGAGGGTCCTGAGACCACATTGTCCCACGAGGGTTCCACCCCCCACTTAGCCACCACAATGACGTCCCACAGCGGAGCCGACTTCTATAAGTTCCGATTTTGTGCTCCGCGGCTCTATCACTTGCCAGAAGCAGCCGACAGAAGCCCTCTCCCCCGCCATCTATCCTCCCAAATATCGCCCCAGATTCACTTCTCCGCACGTCCTACCTTCCAGAAAGTGGTCGTTTTTCTGTTCAGAGAGTTGTTGCTATTCTTTTCTTCGATCTCCTGTTGAGTTTGTAGGTGTTCAGAATGGTTTGATCCCTATCCAGCTGAATTCCTGAGACCAGACAAAATCCAGGTCTCTTACTCCTCCACCATCTTGTTCCACCCCTTCTATGTCTTTTGAAAGGATTATCTCATGTAATCCTTCAACCACCATAAAAATAATTAAATATACTGAAGCTCAAAGAGATTAAGTAAGTTGTCTAAGGTTGTACAACTAATATGTAGTTATCTCTCAATTCAGACCCAGGGACTTCAAAAATTCCTGCATTTCTTTGTTGTTGTAATCCTGGGATGCCTTTCTTGCCTTGGTTTCCTTCTGCATTTCACATGGGCCCAGTTTGGCATCATATTCCTTCATGGGATTCTGCATTCCTGCACCATGCCATCCCCTGTGTCTGGGAGGTAAGGTTGGATGGGGATGGGAGGTGGTGGGTAGCTGAGGTTCTGGATAAGAGTGACTGGTAAGCACAGATGCTAGAGGTAGCTGTAAAATTATGTTCTGGACCCATGGCTCTCCCAAAGTTAGTATTATGGCTTCAGGCCCCTCAGAATTTTACATCCAAAAGGGGCACCTTATGGTTAACTGTTGGGCATTGCTATGTTATGTGATGTAGCCTGGAAGCAGCAGCATCTCATCAGAGAGTCATGTGGGAGAGTAGCACTGGGCTTACTCTAAACCCTTCTTCTGGGGGCACAGCAGCAAGACTCCTCGCCCCTCCCTGCCCAGATATGAATGTTAGGAAGAAGTCCCTGAGGCCACTCCATCCCCCATCATGTTGGGGGTGGCTGCTAGAGGTACTGGTGGCTTAAGAGGAGCACCTCTTTTAAGACTCTCTATATGGGCCTGGTGAAGCATCCTTACAGACTCCTAGCACCTCATCCAAATATTTTCCCAGTGTGTTTTGAAGTGCCTGGAGTTTCTGCATTAATGTCACTTCCTTTGGATAAGTCATTGTTTTCTAAGGCTCCATATTCATTTATTTATACACCAAACAATTATTGAGTGTCCAACATTAGGAATATAATAGTGAATAAGAGGCAGTTTTTTCCCTAAAGGGTCTCATGGTCCATTGACTGTGCATGACTTTAGCAGGAAATGGAATTGGAAGAATCAAAATCAAAGGGAAAGGGCCAGTGTGTGGAACACACCTGTCATGGACTGAGCTCCCACCAGCCTGAATGGGGCACTGGCTGGTTGAAACTCGGGAGGCCTGGTAACTGGGACACCAGGGAAAAAGGGGGATGAAAGAGTTTATAGTTCTGCGTAACAAACATTTTATTCTTGTTCATAGGCATTTTTGTCACTCCTTTATTCTTCTTCCTGTCAAATTTCAAGGCTGAGAAGGTGTGTGTGTGTGTGTGTGTGGTCGTCAGTTGCCAGGGGAATGCTGTCGTGGTCCTCTCCAGAGGTACTTGACTGGATGGTGCTTTGGGAAATTCACAACTGCTCTCCAACTCTGTTGTTTCTTCTCAGACTGTGGTGTGCTGCCTTGAGGTCCCAGAACCACTGAGGAGCAGGAGGGGAGATTTGAGACATTGTGGGATTAGATCCAGCAGACAGAGCACATAATGTCTAAAGAGAACTATGATTTTTCAGCTGATATCCATCTGCTGCTGCCTCTTCCACTAGTACTGGAAGCCAACTTCATCTGCAGTGATTTTCGCTTTCACACCTACAAACCATTCATTCCTGTGGTCACACACCAGCCAAATTCCAGAAACTTTGTAAAGTCTGTCCAAACCTCAGAATTCTATAAATGACTGACAATGCTCTTCACGATTTGTCTTTTGCTTATCTCTTCACCCTCATGTCTTGCTACTCTTCCCTGTATTTTGTGTTCTTGTCACTCAGCACCACTTTTTTTCCTCAGTTGGAACTGTGTTCTTGGTTTCTCTCCTCCAGGCCTTTTTCTGTCTAGAATATCTTGTGTTCCCTTTCTTTCCTCCCCTTGACCAATTGCTGCACCCCCTCAACACAGTTCCTCCGGAGGCAAGGTTCATCCCTCAAGTCTACTTGGCTCTCCTCTGGGCTCCTTTATCTAGGCACTTTCCTCTCAGCATTGGCACTGCTTGTTTGTCTTTATTGAGCACTAGACTCTAAGCTACATGAAGGGGAGGAGAAGTGTCTTCATTTAGTTTTTTATTCAACAATTCTTTATTGAGTGGCTACTAAGTGCCAGATATGGCCAGGCACTGTGGGTACAAGTCATGAATATACCTGTGATTTTCAAAATTTTGCCTTCACTTTGTGCCTCTGGCTTGGAACAATTTTCATGTAATGGATATTTGTGTTTTGAATGAACAGATTTTCCTAAACTGATTTAGACCTACTTCTGATGTTTTAATGAAAAAGGCAGTTCTATATTTATTATTTATGACTTGTAACAAGAGCCAAGACTTGCAGATCTTTTGCCAAGTCACAGTATCTAGCACACCCCTCAGCAGATGCATCTCACAGGTTGCAAGTGTAATGAGTCTTGTGGAATATATTTTAACCAATAAGCTGACTGCAATTCTCAATCATGGTGTAAGGTGCATGTGTAAGAAATAAGGTGCATGTGTAAAAACTCACAAGCTTTCTCTCTAGTAACGGTCCCACCTTGGGTTCTGGGGCTGAGGCAGCTTTTACTGTTGGGGCATGCATGTGCATGCACACCCCCACCCTCCCCACTCCTGACTAAAGTCACTATGAGTGGAATTTATAAAGAGATAGGAGGCTGAGATGTCATAGGAAGACCTCAGAAGCATGAGTGTCAGTGAAGAGCAGAAGGGGCCCAGATTCTGGTCAGTGCTGCTTGTGTGCATGAGTGCATCCCTGTGTTATCAATGCCTATAGAACTTTGGTCCCCATGGTGACTAGACCCTTTGCTGTTCTTTCTGGACTATTCACTCTAATCACAGAGTCCAAAGTTTTAATTCAACTCAGTTCAACTCATTTGTAGTTATTAATACCTATACGATGGTCTCTTTCTAATTTCAACACTAAGTTAAACTATATTTCCCCTTTTTAAACAAATTGAAGGCACAGGTTAGCCCAATACTAAATCCATATCCCAGTGGACAACAGTCAAGAAGCAAATCTCTAGGTGGTACAAACAGGTAACATTTAACACAAGTAGTAGTACCTAAGAAAAAAAATCCATGTGGGGTCATGGAGAGGCAAGTAGGCTAGATGTTTGGTAGTGGGTAGTTTAAAACAACCTCTGAAGGAATTTTCTCCACTCTGATCTGCTACTCTTTCCATTAAAACTAAAGAGTACTTTCAAATCCAGCTGCTGTAGCTGTGGAGGATATTTTACAGGCAGTAGACAGCAAAGTGTGTTCACATTCTAAAGCACTGATAGGAAGTCACGATGGAAAGAAGCAGTTCACCAGTGTTGGGCCTTGTGCACTAGCTGTAAGAATAAAAACAGCCAGGGTATCTGGGCCGCTCGGTTGGTTAAGTGTCTGCCTTCTGCTCAGGTCATGATCCCAGGGTCCTGGGATGGAACCCTGCATCTGGCTCCCTGCTCAGTGGGGAGTCTGCTTCTCCCTCTCCCTCTACCCCCCCCACCCCCGCTCATGCTCTCTCTCTCTCTCAAATAAATAAAATCTATTAAAAAAGAATAAAAACAGCCAAAGCTTATATAGTGTGCATTTGTTGTATAAATGTTCTATACTTCAAATATAAAACTCTGCTTATAAAGAGGCTAAGAATTCCAAGGCTTGATATGAGAGTGACCAGAATGGGGTAGGAAACATCACAGACTGACATGAATTATTCATAAAGATCAGGAGATTTATGATTTTCTATGATTATTCATAGATTAGAAGATATCACAGAATAAGTGTAATTGAAGAGTAGAAACCCAGTAACCACTCAGAGACTTTGACATCCCAGGCACTCCTGGCAAAGGACATTAAACCTAGGAAGGAGGATTGGGTGGTTAACACCAGGCTTAAGCAATACTTATAGTTACACATTATTTCTAAGTTATGTGCATGCAAATATTTGTTCTACATTTATAATTACTCCTGCCTCCAGCCATGTTCCCTAAAGGAAGACTTAATAAGACTCCTACCATGTGCCAGGTACTATTTTAAGCCCCTGTCAGGTAGAAACCTGATGATCATTGTAACAACCCTAGGAGGCAGGTACCATCATTGTCTCCATTGTAGGGGTGAGCATATGGAGCCAGAGAGAATTAAAATAACTTCTCTGACTCACTTATCTGCAAAGTGGCAGATGTGGGATTTGTACCTCAGCAATCTAACTACAGAGCCTATGTTCTTAATTACTATGTATATATGTTAACTCCATGTGTCAAAATATTAATGGGCTCTGTAGAGTCCATTGCATTTTGTAGGATTATTTTCTTTTAACCTAATCTTCTTGTTAACTTCATAAAACTCTGAGTCAGGTGTCTGTCACTTAGGCAGTCCTCTCACCCCTTATCTCCTTGGAGGTGTCCGTGCCCCAGGGCAAGGAGGCAGAAAGAAAAGAGCAAACCAAACCCAAGAGCTCCTTCCTACAGGGTACATCAGGCATCCATAGGGCTGGGTTGGTGATGTTTGCAGAGAGAAGCTGTGGGACTGGAGGTGGTGTTACCTCCTGGCTTTAGTCTCACAGAGCAGGTGACTGCAGTGGTAGACATCACTGGTGTGTGGACATCATGGACCCAGCAGCGGAACACCGAGTGGCAGGGCCTAGAGCCAAGGAGCTTGGGGCAGTGGGCAGGTTTGGGCAAATGTCAATGCCAGAACCAAGACTGCAGGACTGTGGGGCTCCAGCCAGCCCTGCTGCCACTCAGAGTGGCATCTGGGTGTAAGGAGGCTAGTGTTCCCACCAGAGCCTGGTAAGAACCAGAGAAGTACTATTTTCTGGTTATTTAGGGTGATTTAAAAACTTCTGGATTGACTTAATTTCTTTTTTAAAAATTTATTTTATTTCAATTCAATTAATTAACATATAGTGTATCATTAATTTCAGAGGTAGAGTTCGGTGATCATAAGTTGCATATAACACCCAGTGCTCATTACATCACATGCCGTCATTAATGCCCATCACCTAATTGCCCCATCCCCTACACCCTTCCCCTCCAGCAACCCTCAGTTTATTTCCTAGGGTTGAGTCTCTCATGGTTTGTCTCCCTCTCTGATTTTGTCTTATTTTTCCCTCCCTTCCCCTATGTTCTCTATTTGATTCTTAAGCTCCACATATAAGTAAAAATATATGATAATTGTCTTTCTCTGATTGACTTATTTCACTTATCATAATAACCTCTGGTTCCATCTTTCTCATTGTAAATGGTAAGATTTCATTTTTTTGGTGGCTGGGTAATATTCCATTGTGTGTGTGTGTGTGTGTGTGTGTATACACACCACATTTTATTTATCCATTCATCCATTGATGGTCATCTGGGCTCTTTCCATCGTTTAGCTATCCTGGACATTGCTGCTATTTATTTATTTATTTTATTTATTTTTTATTTTTTAGGATTTATTTGTCAGAAGAGAGAGCAAGCACGCGAGCACAAGCAGGGGGAGTGGCAGGGAGAGGGAGAAGCAGGCTCCCCGCCGAGCAGGGAGCCCAACGCGGGGCTCGATCCCGGAACCCCGGGATCATGACCCGAGCCGAAGGCAGACGCCCAGCAACTGAGCCACCCAGGCGCCCCCTGGACATTGCTGCTATAAACACTGGTGTGCAGGTGCCCCTTTGGATCACTATGTTTGAATCATTTGGGTAAATACCCAGTAGTGCAATTGCTGGGTGGTAGGGTAGCTTTATTTTTAACTTCTTGAGGAACCTCCATACTGTTTTCCAAAGTGGCTGTACCAACTTGCATTCTCACCACCAGTGTAAGTTTCCCCTTTCTCTGCATCCTCGCCAACATTTGTTGTTTCCTGACTTGTTCATTTTAGTCATTCTGACCAGTGTGAGGTGGCATCTCATTGTGATTTTGATTTGTATTTCCCTGATGTCAAGTGATGTTGAGCAGTTTTTCATGTATCTGCTGGCCATTTGTATGTCTTCTTTGGAGAAGTGTCTGTTCATGTCTTCAGCCCATTTCTTGACTGGATTCTTTGTTTTTTAGGTGTTGAGTTTGAGAAGTTCTTTATAAATCTTGGATATTAGCCCTTTATCTGTTATGTCATTTGCAAATATCTTCTCCCATTCCATGGGTTACCTCTTAGTTTTGTTGACTGTATCCTTTGCGTGAAGAAATTTTTTATCTTGATTAAGTCCCAAAAGTTCATTTTTGCTTTTGTTTCCCTTGCCTTTATTTTTATTTTTTTATTTTTTTAAAAGATTTTATTTATTTGACAGAGAGAGATACAGCGAGAGAGGGAACACAGCAGGGGGAGTGGGAGAGGGAGAAGCAGGCTTCCAGCAGAACAGGGAGCCTGATGCAGGGCTCGATCCCAGGACCCTGGGATCATGACCTGAGCCAGAGGGAGACGCTTAACGACTGAGCCACCCAGACGCCCCCCCTTGCCTTTAGAGACCTGTCTTGCAAGAAGTTGCTGTTGCTGAGGTTGAAGAGGTTGCTGCCTGTGTTCTCCTCTAGGATTTGGATGGATTCCTGTCTCATATTTAGGTCTTTCATCCATTTGGGGTTTATCTTTGTGAATGTTGTAATGGAATGGTCCAGTTTCATTCTTCTGCATGTGGCTGTCCAATTTTCCCAGTACCATTTATTGAAGAGACTGCCCTTTTTCCATTGGGTATTCTTTTCTGCTTTGTTAAAGATTAGTTTACCTTACAGTTAACAGTCAATTTCTGCATTTTCTATCCTGTTCCATTGATCTATGTCTATGCATTCTGTCTTGATGACTACAGCTTTACAATACAGCTTGAAGCCCAGAAATGTGATGCCACAAGCTTTGGCTTTCATTTTCAACATTCCTCTGGTGATTTGGGGTCTTTTCTGGTTCCATACAAGTTTTAGGATTATTCATTCCAGCTCTGTGAAAAATGCTGATGGTATTTTGATAGGGATTGAATTGAATGTATGGATTGCTCTGGGCAGCATAGAATTTTTAACAATATTTATTCTTCTAATCCATGAGCATGAAATGTTTTTCCATCATTTTGTGTCTTCCTCAATTTCTTTCATAGGTGTTCTATAGTTCTTAAGAGTACAGATCCTTTACCTCTTTGGTTAGGTTTATTCCTAGATATCTTATGGTTTTTGCTGCATTGTAAATGGAATTGATTCCTTAATTTCTCTTTCTTCTGCCTTACTATTAGTGTATAGAAATTCAAATGATTTCTGTGCATTGATTTTATATCCTGCCATGTTGTTGAAAACCTGTGTGAGATCTAGCAATTTTGGGGTGGAGTCTTCTGGGTTTTCCATATGGAGTATGATGTCATCTACAAAGAGTGTGAGTTTGGCTTCTTTGCCTATTTGGATGCATTTTATATTTTTTTGATGTGTGATTCCTGAGTCTAGGATTTCTAGTACTATGTTGAAAAATAGTGGCGAGAGTGGGCATCCTTGCCGTGTTCCTGACCTTAAGGAAAGAGGTCTCAGTTTTTCCCCATTGAGAACGATATTTGCTGTGGGCTTTTCATAGATGGCTTTTATGATATCGAGGTATGTTCCCTCTATCCCTATACTCTGAAGTTTTTAATCAGGAAAGGATGCTGTACTTTGTCAAATGCTTTTTTTTTTTTTTATTGAGAGGATCATATGGTTCTTGTCTTTTCTTTATTAATGTGCTCTACACATTGATTTGCAAATGTTGAACCACCCTTGCAGCCCAGGGATCAATCCCACCTGGTCATGGTGAATAATCCTTTTAATGTACTGTTGGATCCTATTGGCTAGGATCTTGTTGAGTATTTTGGCATCCATGTTCATCAAGGATATTGGTCTCTAATTCTCCTTTTTGATGAGGTCTTCGTCTGGTTTTGGAGTCAAGGTAATGTTACCTCACAGAAGGAGTTTGGAATTTTTCCTTCCATTTCTACTTTTTGAAAAATTTTTAGAAGAATAAGTATTAATTCTTCATTAAATGTTTGGTAGAATTCCCCTGGGAGGCAATCTGGCCCTGGACTCTTGTTTGTTGGGAGATTTTTGATTACTGCTTCAATTTCCTTCTGGTTATGGTCCGTTTCAGGTTTTCTATTTCTTCCTCTTTCACTTTTTTTTAAATTATGTTCAGTTAGCCAACATATAGTACATAGTTAGTTTTTGATGCAGTGTTCAACAATTCATTAGTTGTGTATAACACCCAGGGCTCATCACAACACATGCTCTCCTTAATACCCAACACCTGGCTACCCCATTCCCCAACACCCCTTCCTTCTGTAACCCTCAGTTTGTTTCCAAGAGTCCAGAGTCTCTCACAGTTTGTCTCACTCTCTTTTTTCTTCCCATTCAGTTTTCCCTCCTTTCCCCTATGGTCCTCCATGCTATTTCTTATGTTCCACACATGAGTGAAACCATATAATAATTCTTTTTCTCTGATTGACTTATTTCACTTAGCATAATCCCCTCCAGTTCCATCTATGTTGATGTAAATGGAAGGAATTCATCCTTTCTGAAGGCTGAGAAATATTCCTTTATATATGTGTACCACATCTTCTTTATCCATTCATCTGTTGAAGGGCATTTCAGCTCCTTCCCACAGTTTGGTTATTGTGGACATTGCTGGTATGAACATTGGGGTGCATGTGCCCTTCTTTTCACTCCATCTCTATTTTGGGGGTAAACACCAAGTAGAGCAATTGCTGGGTCATAGGGTAGCTCTATTTTTAAGATCTGGAGGAACCTCCATACTGTTTTCCAGAGTGGCTATACCAGCTTGCATTTCCACCAACAGTGTAAGAGGGTTTCCCTTTCTCTGCATCCTCTCCAACATTTATTGATTCCTGTTTTTTTTTAATTTTTGCCATTCTAAAAAGAAAAGAGAAATGACCCAAATCAACAAAATCATGAATGAAAGAGGAGAGATCACAACCAACACCAAAGAAATACAAACAATTATAACAACATATTATGAGCAGCTCTATGCCAGCAAATTAGATAACCTGGAAGAAATGGATGCATTCCTAGAGTTGTATCAACTACCAAAACTGAACCAGGAAGAAATTGAAAACCTGAACAGACCTATAACCATGAAGGAAATTGAAACAGTCATCAAAAATCTCCCAACAAACAAAAGCCCAGGGCCAGATGGCTTCCCAGGGGAATTCTACCAAACATCTAAAGAAGAATTAATACCTATTCTTCTGAAACTGTTCCAAAAAATAGAAATGGAAGGAAAACTGCCAAACTCGTTTTATGAGGCCACCATTACCTTGATCCCCAAACCAGACAAAGACCCCATTAAAAAGGAGAATTACAGACCAATAACCCTGATGAACATGGATGCAAAAATTCTCACCAAAATACTAGCCAATAGGATCCAACAGTACATTAAAAGGATTATTCACCACGACCAAGTGGGATTTATCCCTGGGCTGCAAGGCTGGTTCAACATCTGCAAATCAATCAATGTGATACAATACATTAATAAAAGAAAGAACAAGAACCATATGATCCTCTCAATAGATGCAGAAAAAGCATTTGACAAAGTACAGCCTCCTTTCTTGATCAGAAGTCTTCAGAGTATAGGCATAGAGGGTACTTAGCTCAAAATCATAAAAACCATCTATGAAAAACCTACAGTGAATATCATTCTCAATGGGGAAAAACTAAGAGCTTTCCCCCTAAGGTCAGGAACGTGGCAGGGATGTCCACTATCACCACTGCTCTTCAACATAGTATTGGAAGTCCTAGCCACAGCAATCAGACAACAAAATAAATAAAAGGCATCTAAATCGGCAAAGAAGGAGTCAAACTCTCACTCTTTGCAGATGATATGATACTCTATGGGGAAAACCCAAAAGACTTCACCCCAAAACTCCTAGAACTCATACAGGAATTCAGTAAAGTGGCAGGATATAAAATCAATGCACAGAAGTCAGTGGCATTCCTATACACCAACAACAAGACAGAAGAAAGAGAAATTAAGGAGTCAATCCCATTTACAATTACACCCAAAACCATAAGATACCTAGGAATAAATCTAGCCAAAGAGGCAAAGAATCTGTACTCAGAAAACTATAAAATACTCATGAAAGAAATTGAGGAAGACACAAAGAAATGGAAAAACGTTCCATGCTCATGGATTGGAAGAACAAATATTGTGAAGATGTCAATGCTACCTAGAGCAATCTACACATTCAATGCAATCCCCATCAAACTACCATCCACTTTTTCCAAAGAAATGGAACAAATAATGCTAAAATTTGTATGGAAACAGAAAAGACCCTGAATAGCCAGAAGAATGTTGAAAAAGAAAAGCAAAGCTGGTGGCATCAAAATTCCGGACTTCAAGGTCTATTACAAAGCTGTCATCATCAAGACAGTATGGTACTGGCACAAAAACAGACACATAGATCAATGGAACAGAATAGAGAGCCCAGAAATGGACCCTCAACTCTATGGTCAACTAATCTTCAACAAAGCAGGAAAGAATGTCCAATGGAAAAAAGACAGTCTCTTCAGCAAATGGTGTTGGGAAAATTGGATAGCCACATGCAGAAGAATGAAACTGGACCATTTCCTTACACCACACACAAAAATAGACTCCAAATGGTTGAAAGACCTCAATGTGAGACAGGAGTCCATCAAAATCCTAAAGGAGAACACAAGCAGCAACCTCTTCGACCTCAGCCACAGCAACTTCTTCCTAGAAACATCGCCAAAGGCAAGGGAAGCAAGGGCAAAAATGAACTATTGGGTCTTCATCAAGATAAAAAGCCTTTGCAAAGCAAAGGAAACAGTCAACAAAACCAAAAGACAACTGACAGAATGGAAGAAGATATTTGCAAATGACATATCAAATAAAGGGCTAGTATCCAAAATCTATAAAGAACTCATCAAACTCAACACCCAAAGAACAAAGAATCCAATCAAGAAATGGGCAGAAGACATGAACAGACATTTCTCCAAAGAAGACATCCAAATGGCCAACAGACACATGAAAAAGTGCTCAATATCGCTCAGCATCAGGGAAATCCAAATCAAAACCTCAATGAGATAACCACCTCACACCAGTCAGAATGGCTAAAATTAACAAGTCAGGAAATGACAGATGTTGGCGGGGATGCAGAGAAAGGTGAACCCTCCTACACTGTTGGTGGGAATGCAAGCTGGTGCAGCCACTTTGGAAAACAGTATGGAGGTTCCTCAAAAGTTTGAAAATAGAGCTACCATACGATCCAGCAATTGCACTACTGGGCATTTACCCCAAAGATACAAATGTAGGGATCCGAAGGGGTACGTGCACCCCGATGTTTATAGCAGAAATGTCCACAATAGCCAAACTGTGGAAAGAGCCAAGATGTCCATGGACAGATAAATGGGTAAAGAAGATGTGGTATATATATACAATGGAATATTATGCAGCCATCAAAAGGAATGAGATCTTGCCATTTGCAACGACGTGGATGGAACTGGATGGTATTATGCTGAGCGAAATAAGACAATCAGAGAAAGACATGTATCATATGATCTCACTGATATGAGGAATTCTTAATCTCAGGAAATAAACTGAGGGTTGCTGGAGTGGTCGGGGCGTTGGAGGGATGGGGTGGCTGGGTGATAGACATTGGGGAGGGTATGTGCTATGATGACACTGTGAATTCTGTAAGACTGTTGAATCACAGACCTGTACCTCTGAAACAAATAATACATTATATGTTAAAAAAAAAAAAAAGAAAATAGTAGGAAGGAAGAAATGAAGGGGGGAATCAGTGTGGGAGATGAACCATGAGAGACTATGGACTCTGAGAAACAAGCTGAGGGTTCTAGAGGGGAGGGAGGTGGGGGGATGAGTTAGCCTGGTGATGGGTATTAAAGAGGGCACGTACTGAATGGAGCACTGGGTGTTATATGCACACAATGAATCATGGAACACTACATCAAAAACTAAGGATGTAATGTATGGTGATTAACGTAACATAATAAATTTTTAAAAAAGAATTAAATTAGGTATATTTATTAATAACCCCCCAAAAGCAAGAGGCACTCAGTGTTCTGGAGGTTGTACTTAATCTTTTGTGGGTCTCCTACCCTCTACACTCCCTATTTTGGACAGAGTTCTGGGTAACATGGTCAAAGTCTGATCCTGAGACATTAGGGAATGTAAAGAAAGATGTACTTTCACTGCATGAGGGTATACACATATTTAGGGGCTCCTAAACACTTAATATACATCAAAAATTTCAATTATAATACAAAATACACTAATGTCAATAAGGGAGCATGTATGTAGATTTGTTTTTTTCTTTTTTCTTTTTAAATTTTATTATGTTATGTTAGTCACCATACAATATACATCATTAGTTTTTGATGTGGTGATCCACGATCCATTGTTTTCGTATAACACCCAGTGCTCCATGCAGTACATGCCCTCCTTAATACCCATCATGGGGCTAAACATCCTCCCAACCCCTTCCCCACTAAAACCCTGTTTGTTTCTCAGAGTCCATAGTCTCTCATGGATCATCTCTCGTTCCGATTTCCCTCCCTTCATTTTTCCCTTTCTTCTCTTAATGTCCTCCATGCTATTACTTATGTTCCACAAATAAGTGAAACCATATGATAATTGACTTTCTCTGCTTGACTTATTTCACTTAGCATGATCTCTTCCAATCCCATCCATGTTGATGTAAAAGTTGGGTATTCAAACTTTCTGATGGCTGAGTAATATTCCATTGTATATATGGACCACATCTTCTTTATCCATTCATCTGTTGAAGGGCATCTCGGCTCTTTCCACAGTTTGGCTATTGCGGACATTGCTGCTATAAACATTGGTGTGCATATGGCCCTTCTCTTCACTACATCTGTGTCTTTGGGGTAAATACCCAGGAGTGCAATTGCTGGGTCATAGGGTAGCTCTATTTTTAAATTTTTGAGGAACCTCCACACTGTTTTCCAAAGTGGCTACCAACTTGCATTCCCACCAACAGTGTAAGAGGGTTCCCCTTTCTCCACAACCTCTTCAACATTTGTTGTTTCTTTCCCTGTCCATTTTGGCCATTCTAACTGGTGTAAGGTGGTATCTCAATGTGGTTTTGATTTGAATTTCCCTGATGGCTAATGACGATGAACATTTTTTCATGTGTCTGTTAGCCATTTGTATGTCTTCTTCAGAGAAGTGTCTGTTCATCTCTTCTGCCCACTTTTTGACTTGATCATTTGTTTTTTGGGTGTTGAGTTTGAGAAGTTCTTTATAGATCTTGGATACCAGCCCTTTGTCGGTAGTGTCATTTGCAAATATCTTCTCCCATTCTATGGGTTGCCTCTTTGTTTTGTTGACTGTTTCCTTTGCTGTGCAGAACCTTTTTATCTTGATGGAGTCCCAAAAGTTCATTTTTGCTTTTGTTTCACTAGCTTTTGGAGATGTATCTTGAAAGAAGTTGCTGTGGCCGATGTCAAAGAGGTTACTGCCTATGTTCTCTCCTAGGATTTTGATGGATTCCTGTCTCACATTGAGGTCTTTCATCCATTTTGAGTTTATCTTTGTGAGTGGTGTTAGAGAATGGTTGAGTTTCATTCTTCTGCATGTGGCTGTCCAATTTTTCCAGCACCATTTCCTGAAGAGACTGTCTTTTTCCCATTGCATATGGGAAGATTATTTGACCATAGAGTTGAGGGTCCATATCTGGGCTCTCTATTCTGTGCCATTAGTCTATATGTCTGTTTTTGTGCCAGTTCCATGCTGTCTTGGTGATCAGAGCTTTGTAATATAGCTTGAAACATATGCCCCCAGCTTTGTTTTTCTTTTTCAACATTTCCTTGGCCTTTCGGGGTCTTTTCTGATTCCATACAAATTTTAGGATTGTTTGTTCCAGCACTTTGAAAAATGTCTTTGGAATTTTAATAAGGATACCATTGAAGGTATAGATTGCTATGGATAGTATAGACATTTTAAGAATGTTTATTCTTCCGATCCATGAGCATGGGATATTTTTCCATCTTTTTGAGTCTTCTTCAATTACTTTCATGAGTGTTTTGTAGTTTCTAGAGTATAGATCCTTTACCTCTTTGGTTAGGTTTATTCTGAGGTATCTTATGGTTTTTGGTGCTATTGTAAATGGAATCATTTCTCTAATTTCTCTTTCTACAGTTGCATTATTAGTGTATAAGAAAGCAACTGATTTCTGTGCATTGATTTTGTATCCTGCCACATTACTGAATTGTTGTATGAGTTCTAGTAATTTGGGGGTGGAGTCTTTTGGGTTTTCCACATAATGTATCATGTCATTTCCGAAAAGAGAGTTTGACTTCTTCTTTGCCAATTTGAATACCTTTTATTTCTTTTTGTTGTCTGATTGCTGTTGCTAGGACTTCTAGTACTATGTTGAACAATAGTGGCAAGAGTGGGCATCCTTGATGTGTTTTTGATCTTAAATGAAAGGCTCTCAGCTTTTCCCCATTGAGGATGATATTCACTGTGGGTTTTACATAGATGGATTTTATGAACTTGGTGAAGAGTTTTAATCAGGAAAGATGCTATATTTTGTCCGATGCTATTTGTACATCAATTGAGAGGACCATATGGTTCTTCTCTCTCCTCTTATTTATGTGTTGTATCACGTTGATTGATCTGCGAATGTTGAAGCACCCTTGCATCCCGGGGATAAATCCCACTTGGTCGTGGTGGATGATCTTTTTAATGTACTATTGGATCCTATTAGCTAGGATTTTGTTGAGGATTTTGGAATCCATATTCATCAGGGATATCGGTCTGAAATTCTCCTTTTTCATGGGGTCTTTGCCTGGTTTGGGCATTAAGGTAATGCTGGCCTCATAGAATGAGTCTGGAAGCTTTCCTTCTGTTTCTATTTTCTGAAACAGCTTCAGGAGAATAGGTATTATTTTTTCTTTGAATGTTTGGTAGAATTCCCCAGGGAATCCATCAGGCCCTGGACTCTTGTTTTGGGGGAGGTTTTTGATCACTGCTTCAATCTCGTTACTGGTTATTGGCCTATTCAGGTTGTCAGTTTCTTCCTGTTTCAGGCTTGGCAGCTTATAGGCTTCCAGGAAGGCCTCCATTTCATCCAGATTGCTCAGTTTATTGGCATATAGTTGTTGATAATAATTTCTAATAAGTGTTTCTATTTCCTTGGTGTTAGTCATGATCTCTCCCCTTTCATTCATAATTTTATTAATTTGGGTCCTTTCTCTTTTCTTTTGGATAAGTCTGGCCAGTGGTTTATTGGTCTTATTAATTCTTTCAAAGGGCCAACTTCTAGTTGTGTTGATCTGATCTACTGTTTTCTGATTTCTAATTCATTGATCTCTGCTCTAATCTTAATTATTTCTCTTCTAATGCATGGCTTAGGCATCGTTTGTTGCTTTTTCTCTAGTTCTTTAAGGTGTAGAGTTAGTTGGTGAATTCGGGATTTTTCTACTTTTTTGAGTGAGGCTTGAATGGCTATGTATTTCCTCCTTAGGACCACCTTTGCAGTATCCCATAGGTTTTGGACTGATGTGTTTTCATTCTCATTGGTTTCCAAGAATTGTTTAAGCTCCTTTTTAATTTCCAGGTTGACCCAAACATTCTTGAGCAGAGTGGTCTTTAGTTTCCAAGTGTTTGAATTTCTGCCAAATTTTTTCTTGTGATGGAGTTCCAATTTTAGAGCATTGTGGTCTGAGAATATGCAGGGAATAATCCAATCTTTTGGTATCAGTTGAGACCTGATTTGTGACCCAATATGTGGTCTATTCTGAAGAAAGTTCCATGTGTGCTCGAGAAGAATGAGTATTCTGTTGTTTTAGGGTTGAATGTTCTGTAAATATCTATGAGGTCCATCTGGTCCAATGTGTCATTCAAAGCTCTTGTTTCTTTGATTTCCTGCTTAGATGATGTGTCCATTGCTGAGAGTGGAGTATTGAGGTCTCCTGCAATTAACATATTGTTATTTATATGACTCTTAATTTGGTTAACAGTTGGCTTATGTAGATGGCTGTTCCCAGGTTGGGGGCATAGATATTTACAATTGTTAGATCTTCTTGTTGGATAGACCCTTTAAGAATGATATAGTGTCCTTCTGTGTCTCTTATTACAGACTTTAGTTTAAAATCTAATTTGTCTGATATAAGAATTGCTACCCCAGCTTTCTTTTGAGGTCCACTGGCATGGAAGATGCATCTTGATCCCTTCAGTTTCAGTCTGGATGTATCTTTAGGTTCAAAATGAGTCCTTGTAGACAGCATATGGATGGGTCCTGTCTTTTTATCCAATCTGCAACCCTGTGCCGTTTTATGGGAGCGTTTAGGCCATTCACATTGAGAGTGATTATTGAAAGATATGAATTAATTGTCACCATGTTGCCTGTGAAGACATTGTTTTTATAGATTGTCCCTGTAACTTTCTGTTGTATATGACTCTTGGGGTCTTTCTCCTTTTATAGAATCCCCCTTAATATTTCTTGCAGGACTAGCACAGTGGTCACATTTTCTTTCAGTTTCTATCGGTCCTGGAAGCTCTGCATCTCTCCATCCATTCTAAATGACAGCCTTGCTGGATAAAGTATTCTTGGCTGCATGTTCTTCTCGTTTAGTACCCTGAATATGTCTTGCCAGGCCTTTCTGGCTTGCCAGGTCTCTGTGGATAGGTCTGACGTTATTCTGATGTTCCTCCCTCTGAACGTAAGGAATCTCTTCCCCCTAACTGCCCTTAAGATGGTTTCCTTGGTTCTAAGATTTGCGAGTTTTACTCTTATATGCTGGGATGTTCGCCTGTTTTCCTTGATCTTGGGAGGGGTCCTCTCTGCCTCTAGGACGCGAATGTTTGTTTCATTCCCCAGATTAGGGAAGTTCTCAGCTACGATTTGCTCAAATATATCTTCTAGTCCTCTCTCTCCAGCCTCTCAAGGATTCCAGTAATTCTGACATTGGAATGCCTCATGGTGTCACTTATTTCTCTGATTCTATTTTCATGGATTCTGAGCCTCCTCTTTTCCCTTTTTATCTATTAAATTGTCTTCCAGGTCACTAATTTGTTCTCCTGCCTCACTTACCTTAGCTGTTAGATTATCTGGATTAGATTGGATTTCATTGATAGCATTTTAAGTTCTGCCAATTCACCTTTCTGCCCTTAGAGACTCCATGTTGCCATTAATTGATTTCTCCATTCTAGCCATTGTCTTCACAATGGCTAGCCTGAATTCCATCTCCGACATCTTGGTTATATCTGCATCCATTTGTACATCTGCAGCATAAGTCATAATCTCTGTCTTTTCTATTTTTGGGGTTCCTCCTCCTAGTCATTCAGTTGATGGGTGGTTGATGGAATGTATAGAGTCCAAATTATTGACCAGAACCCAAGCAAGATGCACCTGTTTTCTTGGGACCTTAGGGTTGCTGGTCTCTTGTTTTCCCAGCCTGTCTTCTGTGGGAGGGGCCTGCTATGCTGGTACTCAGGCAACCTTGTTTGTGTAGGGTTGCCCTGCCCCCTGTGGTGGGGGATGGGCTCAGTGGTAACCATTTTTGGGGGGCTTTTGTTCTCTGGTGGCTTTCCCCGGCTGCTTTCCACATCTCTTCCATGAGTCAGAGCAGAAGAGATCATTTCCAACCCTCTGCCTCAGAGCAGAGAGATCACAGTCTGTTCTTCAGTGAGCTGTCCAGGCCACACTATCTCCATTTCTGTCTGTGCTTCTATAAACTGCAGCTTCCTTGGCTGTGTACCTCTGCGCAGCAACCCCCCAGTCCTACCTTCAGGTTGGGGCTCATCTCTGCCCTTTGTGCTTCTAAAACCGCCGGCCACTTCCAGTTCGCATGCGTGGCCCCACTGCTCTGGTTTCCATCTAAATTCCTTTCCCCATTGCTACCGGTCTATGAGTCTGTGCCCTGTCCCCAGCGCGGGAGGATATCGCTCATCGACTGTGCAGGATCCCCACCACCAGGCTCCCTTCCGCTGCAGTTTATCCTGATATTTGCCCGCGGAATCATGGCTTCCCACTTTGTACCTCGAAACCAACCACCTGCGATATTCTGTTTGTAGAGATCCAGATCTTCTTACATCTCAGGCTGATTTCGTGCATGCTCAGAGTGGTCTGCTAGATATCCAGCTCAATTCTGTGGACCAGTTGGAATAGGGTCCCCTACTCCTCTGCCATCTTTTGCAAAATCCCCCTTGTATGTAGATTTGTAAAGAATAACTGGATTATTTTCTCAGCAATACTTTCTGAATAATCTTAAATATCCAACAAATGTTGGCAAAATAAATAGCACTTGTTTGATATTTCTTTAATGGCCATATAGTAATATCTACAAAAGATTGGTATCACAAGCATAAAAACTTCTAGCTTCAAACTGTTTCATGTGTAGCAAATATAGACCTACACAAAATAGATTAAAAACCATCACTAAATATATGTAAAGGAGTAGCCATCTAATTATTACATGCAGAATTTATTTTTTTCTTCTTCTTTTCCTTTATTTTAAAGGGTGTATGTATGGTAGCCACATATCTTGAATTTTTATTATTTTGGTACTGTTCCCATTTCTCATAAAATCTGTTAGAAGTCATTCATGAAATATATATTGAATTATATCAGTATAGATAATTTCAAATATATAAATCTAATTCAAGAACAAGTTTTTGGTTAAACAACATATTTTGTCTTTATAAATATGGCCATGGTTGATGTAATTCATGTCAATCTTCATAATTTCCAAAGATAGCTCAGTATTAAGCAATCTACCACACTAATAAAGGAGAAAAATTGATCATCTGATAGATGATGAAAAAGCATTATATAAGATTCAATATTCATTAATGGTAAACATACTGTTAAGAAACCAGGCAAAAGAACATCTTCAATTTGATGAGAGATTATTTTTTAAAAATTAACATATTGGTGACATTTTAAAATGCATTCCTAGTAAAGTTGTGAAAAACAAGGAATTCCTCAATCTTTGCTTCTTTTCACCAGTTTACTGGAGATCCTAGCCAGAGAAATAAATAAGAGGAGAAAAGGATAAGAGGGTTTCAGAGGGGGGGCGCCTGGGTGGCTCAGTTGGTTGAGCGACTGCCTTCGGCTCAGGTCATGATCCTGGAGTCCCTGGATCAAGTCCCGCATCGGGCTCCCTGCTAGGCAGGGAGTCTGCTTCGTCCTCTGACCCTATCCCCTCTCATGTGTTCTCTCTCTCTCAAATAAATAAATAAAATCTTAAAAAAAAAAGAGGGTTTCAGAGGGGAGGGGGTGGGGGAATGGGGTAGCCTGGTGATGGGTATTAAGGAAGGCACATGTTGTAATGAGCACTGGGTGTTATATGCAAATAAAGAATCATAGAACACTATATCAAGAACTAATGATGTACTGTATGGTGACTAACAACAACAACAAAAAGCCATATTTGCAAATATTATCAGTGTCTACATAGAAAATCCCAAAGAAGCCAAAGACAAACCAATAAAACTAATAAGCATCATTAGTAAGTTTTCATGAAACACAAATGGTTAAAAAACATGAAAATCTACTCTACCTTATTAGCCATCAGGGTAGGCATTGGATACCAGTCAAATTGATGAAAATCTGAAGATATCATGAATTGATGAAGATACAGGAAAATAGGAATTTCCATATGTTGGTGGTGGAATTGTAAATTGGCACAATCATTTTGGAAAACAAATTTGCATTTTCCAGTTAATTCAAAGTGTGCCCACCCTGTGTGCTCCAGAGGAACTCTTACATGTTCACAAGCAGACTTACACAAGAATATTTATAGAAGCATTACTCATGATAGTAAACAATTTGAGACAACCTAAATATAAAGCAATGGGAGAATAGACAAGTTGTGTGGAATAACATATAGCAGTGAAATGAATGAAAAACATCTATTGGTATCAATACAAGCAAAAAAAAACCACCAGTTATAGAAAAATGTTCACTATGTTACCATTGATACAAAATTTTTTAAAAAGTAGGGAAAGAGGCAAGATGACAGAATTGTAGGGGACCTCGTTTCATGTGATCCTTTGAATTTAGCTGGGTATCTATCAAACCATTCTGAACACCCAAGAATTCAGCCTGAGATCTAAGAGAATATATCTGGAACTCTACAAGCAGAAAAGCAACTGCTTTTTGCAAGGTAGGAGGTGCGGAGTCATGAATCTCTGTGGAGATTTCGGAAGATAAATGGAAGGGGGAAGGGGCCTTCATAAGCTGGCTACTGGAAGGTGATATAACACCAGAGTCCAAAATCAGAACCCTTAGAAATCTGCTCCAGTGAGACATAACCCTTTCTGAAAGGGGCTCAGGGGATAAAAAAGGCAGAATTCTAGGTGGGTCATTGTGGTCTCGGGATCCCAGGAGACACAGAATGAATGGGAGTGCCTGAACTGGTAGAGTGCCCAAGCAGTGGACCGGGGAAACTGGTTATGATCAGCAATCCCAGGAGGGACTCTCAGTTTGGGTCCCCATAAACCATGAGTTGGGCCAGTCAGGTGACCGATCTTTGCCTGAGCACCCTGAAAATGACTAGAACATGCAGGTCATTTACCATCACCTGGGAGGAGTGAAACAGCTGCACCCATGACTGGGCAACAGCTCTCAGGGCAGTGGTTGCCCTGGAAAGCACAGTAGGGTGGCACCCAGCCGTGGCCTGGGAACAGTGGAGCAGGGTGCGCCTACTGTTATCCTTCCAGGGGGAGTCCCAGGGACGTGCAAGCGCCACTGCTTTTGTGTGCCCTGGGACTGCAAGCAGTTGCAGACTTGTGCATTCACCCTGCTCCTCTGATGGAGCCAGGATGCCAGATACTCCTAAGATTTCACCACTATCATGAGGATGGGTTGATGAGTGATTACAAAATCTTACTAAAAAATGCATCCGAATATTATTTGTAATATACCATATATATTATATTAAGCATGTTAGATATTGACAAATGTTGATAAAGAAATGGATGAAGAACACAGTGTCTGAACAAGGTGGATTCATTAAATGCCAGCACCTCAACTGAATTGGTAAGTTAAGAATATCTTTTATAAAATGGTGCTCAAACAGGTCCATTTTGCTTGGGATATTCCATAATATTTACACAAATAGTTTTACTTTATACGTGTTTTCTTACATCTGCGTGCATACAAGCACTGTAAGTAAATTAATAAAGCATCCTTCCAAGATCTCAAACTTAGCTTCACTATATTCAGAATATTTTTGTGGAACAAATAAGCTATGCTGTTCTTGAATGAATTAGCTAAACCATGTTAATTGTACCCCTTAGAGTCTAAGTTGAGATAATTTTATCTCAAAGAAATAAAATAAATATTACCTGCTTCTGAAATTGACTTCCAGTTGTTCTCTCTTTTTAATAAATTTAGAATTAGACATGCTTTCAATGAAATTCATCTACCTCACCTACTGGACCAGTGTGTAGTCTATTAGTCCAGTTGGCTTGAGCTTGGTGCCAGGGACACAAAATTTGTAGTTGTTTTCTCTCCAAGAGCAATAGAGCTTTGCTTGGTTTTGTGGTGCAGGCCCCTAGAAAATCATGCACGATGTCCATAGGCATACCCTCTGGTTGCTGGGCCAGCATCATTATTTTTCAACATGAAGGGCAACCTGCGACATAGAGAAAAATGAGTGAGTACAAAAGTAGTATCTCCACTGCATAGTCTGAATATATGAAAGCCTCTCTGTGCATCTGCACCACCATGTGGAAAGCTGCTGGCCAAGTCTGCAGGCATAGGCACTGCCTGAAGCTGACAGCTGGGCTGCTTTGCCTTCATTTTTGCTGTTGCAGGCACTTTTTCCACCATGAAGCTGGTCTGGAAAAGACCTGTACAATTCTTGTCATGTAAACCTGATACTGGAAAATTGGGAACTGTCAGACAAAGTCTTTCTTGTGATATTACCATTTCCAAGAGCCATTAAAATATCCCTGTTGCCTTTCTGTATATGTAGACTCTGCTTGAGTTCAGCAAGGAGCAAAATATAAGGGGCAAATGATACTAAAACCTAAGTGCACTTGGGAAGCTTTGATTTTTCTGTCTACTGGCTTCTAATGTTGCTGTTGAGATGTATTGGACTTCTCTCTTTCTTGGTATCTCATAATAAAAATCATGGTAATTATACCTAAGACTATTAGGAAAAGATTAATCGAGTCCTTTAGAACTGGAGGTATCTCATTGGTCACACAGATCAAATGGCTTTTAGTGGCCCTCCATGAGGCTGGCTGTTCTGAATAGCAGGGGTGATGAGTCCAGGCCCTTCCTGCTCAGGGCCTTGTCACTCTCTTGTCCCTGGGGACTTGCAGAACTCCACCTAAATTTTGAAAACCTCTGGCCTCATTAAATTCTCACATTATGGCAAGTGCAGGTAAAATGAGGGAATTACCAAAAAGTAGGCAATTGCTAACTTATCATAATTAGGACAGGAATCTAGGTCTCCTGCTCCAGCCAAAGTGTGTTTCCTACTGCACCACAATTCATCCTATAAAATGAGGAAAGGTTTAATTTGTTGTTCCTGTCATGGATGAAAATGATACTCAGTGCCCCATGTTCCTCATGAGGTTATGGGATGGCAGCGATGAAGCAATGTAGTATGCTGTATTTCCTATCAAAGATTTAACATGCTGAGCAGCACATCAGAGATGAACCCAGAATTGGGCCTTCTCTGGAATAGGTGGGTCAGGGGATTCCTGGTAATATGGCATTCTCCTTACTTATTGTTCTCAAGGTTTTCTCTTTTGGCTTGAATGAGAAGGAGGAATTTTTTATTCATAAGAATCTGAGAGAAAGAGGAAACTGAAGTGAGCCAAGGAAATGGAATGACACAGGCCTCCTGGCCAGCCCTGATAGTAGGTTCTCATGGAGAGAAGGTTTAGAGAGGGAAATGCAGAGGGAACTGTTTGCACAACTGACCTTGTGAGATTCTGAGCATAAGAAGTGAGATGCAGGGGCGCCTGGGTGGCTCAGTCGGTTAAGTGTCTGCCTTCGGTTCAGGTCATGATCCCAGAGTCCTGGGATCAAGCCCCACGTCAGGCTCCCTGCTCAGTGGGGAGTCTCCTTCTTCCTCTGCCTCTGCTCCTCCTCCTGCTCATGCTCTCTCTCTCTCTCACGCTCTCTTAAATAAATAAATAAAAATCTCTTTAAAAAAAGGAAGTGAGAGGCAGAGCCCAGGAGAGGGTATCTGCTCACTCTGCGGAGACAGAAGCTTCGTCAGCAGTCCCAAACACAGGCAGCTTTGGAAGCTTTTCCATGGATCTAGCAGTTTTCCAAGCTTGGTTCCAGCCCTGGTTATCTGCATACTCCCCTCGATGTGCCACTTCACTCTTACGGCTTTTTTTTACCACCACTCTTCTATCAACTCCCAAATCAATCTTGATTAAGCCTCCCTTGTGCTCCCCACTCAAAATGCCAACGCCTAGTTGATATCTATGCTATTTCCTAGACACCTCACCCTCAACCCACTTCTCCTCTTCTGTTCCCCATCTCTAAATGCCCTCCCTACAGCCCAGTCAGACTCAAGCCACTTCAAGTTACTTTCTATCCTCCTTCCTTCCATATCTAAGCTTTGGACATATCTGTGCATTTTACCTCTAGACTGGATATCTGCATCCCCCACTCTCCATCAGTGACCCAAACCACTATCCCCTCTTTCCCAAAGAACCAAAACAGTATCTGGGTGATCCCTGCTTTGGGTTGTTTAATTAATGATCCATAGAGTGCCAGAGATGTTTCTAAAATGAATGCTACTCATTCCCTGGATAAAAACTCTATTACCCTTTAGATGAAACAACTTTGAAATGTTTGGAAGGCTGTTGGTTATCACTCTGTCTTTTACCTACTGTACTTTGCCTCCACCTCTGTCCTCTTTCTTCTGGTGTCCAAACTCTTTTGATCTTGAATCCTTGTAAATAAAATAATTTTCTCTATGTTTTTGCCAGTCATATATTTTGATACATTTACTAACTATGTACACATCTTATTGTGAATCCTATTTTTAAATCAGTAAAGCATAGCTCTTTAAACATAATAGAAACCTCAGTAGATGTGCTAGTATTTCTGTCCTCTAGTGGGTTTTCTTGCATGCCCCTGGGGTGGGGCTCTCCTCTGTGGAAACTTCTGCTCTGGCAGTGTGGAGTTGCCTTTAGACCTCTGCACATGATCTTTCTTCTGCCTGGATCACTCTCTCCTAAGCTTTATCTAGTTACTCCTACTCATAGATAAATTTGGATGTTTATGTAGCCAGTAGGCACTAAAAAGCCATTACTGCTAAGAGGAAATGAGCCAACATAAGCTCAGTAATTAAGAGTTATATTAATAATTTTTAAGTAGGTGTTAGATTTTGCTAGTACTAAGTGCCAAAACATACAGTTAAAAATACCTGACTTTGATTTCAGCCCTAATCTCTTGTCATATAAACCTGAGGCTGAGGCTTGGACATTACCAGGTAAAGTCTTTCTTGTGATTTTACTATTTCCAAGAACCATGTCTGCTACTTGCCCTGTCCTTTATCCCTTGCCTGGTGGCTATGGATAGTGTATTTATTCACTGGGTATTTCCTAGGACCTTGCTCCAGCTTAAAGCAGGTGAAAATTCAGCTTCTGTGCTGGTCCCTCAAGACATGTGTGCTGGTGCCCATCAGATAGGGCAAAAGGCACACCCTAATTTTTTTAGAACAAAGTCCTTATCTCCCCCCAGCAACAACAAACTACACCAGGAAGCAGGGCCAGCATTTCCATGTCCACTAGCAAACTGGAAGATGGGGGATAGTAGGCAAGTAATAAAAATGCTACCATGGGGAGGGGGAATTGGATGAAGGTGGTCAAAATGTGTAAAATTCCACTTATAAGGTAAATAAGTACTGGGATGCAATGTACAACATGATGACTATAGTTAACATTACTATATAGTATATTTGAAAGTTACTAAAAGAGTAAATCCTAAAAGTTCTCATCACAAGGAAAACATTTTTTTTAATAACTATAGGAGGTGATGGATGTTGACAAAACTTATGTGGTGATCATGTTGCAATATATGTTTGTCAAATCATTCTGTTGCTCTTGAACTTATACAGTGCTGCATGTCAAATATATGTCAACAAAGCTGAAAAAAAAATGCCTCCATGCTCTCTTACATAAATTTAGTTGCCACTTTCTTCATTAACACTTCCATGGTCACTGTGTTTGATTAGATTTTAGAGTTCAGAAAATTTTATTTAATCAATTTTTGCTTCAGTGAAGGAAACATTTTTGGAGCTCACTGCACCATTACTTCTGTGGTATCACTTCTGCATTTTCTTTTAATTGTCCAGTTCTTGTACTTTAATCTCTACAACTTGTGTTTTTTTTTTAAATAATTTCTATTTCTTTATTGATAGTCTTTTTGAAGTGACATTTCTATCATAACTTCTCTTCTTTAATCATGGTTTTCTTTAAATTTTTGAACATGTTTTATAATAGCTACTGTGAAGCATTGTTAAATTAGATATCTGATTGCTCTTACAGGCAGTTTCTGTTGCCAGATATTTTCCCCTTGGCATATGGGTCATACTTTCCTGTTCCTTTGCATGTCTTATAATTTTTTTCCTGGGAACTGGACATTTTAGATAATACAATATAGCAAATTTGGGTACTTGTTCCCCTCCCCTTTCTGGGGCTTGTTATTCTTAGTTGCTTGTTTATTTGTTTTGTGACTGGCTGAATTATTTCAGTGAAGTCTACCCCCCAGCCCACCCTGCAGTATTATACCTCTGATGTTCTCCTCAGGGGATGTAGTGTTGGGTTTGCCTTGGAATGATGATGGTTTGGGGCTCTGTTGGGTGGCTCTTTCCTTGACCGTATCCAGCTGTTAAGCACTACTAATTTCTGTTTCTGTTGTTTTCAACAATGTCCTGATGCATAAATTGCTCCAAAGACTTATCTAACCAAATTTGGGACCCCTTGTAGGGAAAGTTCCCAAGGTCAGTGACTGAGATTTGTTTTGACCCCAGGAGGGCTCCCCACTGCTTCCCCAATCCTCTCAGCAAACTCCCCAGCACATATATTCACCTATATCTTCAATGCATCTATTGTTCTCCCAATTGCTTTTTGCCAAACCTCTATTGTTTTTGAGAGTGCTGGAATTTATCCATCACTGTTGAAAATGAAGTCAGTTACTTTGAAAAGAGATTAGGAGCTATTTGTTTTATAGCCTGCTTCTCACCTCAAGCAAAATCCCTGAGCCAGGGCCTCTGGATGTAGGTGGGAAGAATGGTGCCCTTCTTTCTGAATGACATCCCCTCTTTAGGGTTTAAGAGCTCAGATGCTCTCAGCTTGCCTGTCCTGATGTAGGATGAGACAAAGTGAATAGTCACTCTGCCATGATATGGCCACATATGTGAGCCATCAGAGCATTACAGAGCTCTGGGGCCAGACGGCAACCTGGAGTTGAATTTTGACTCTGCCTTGCACTCTCTTGAGTTGGGTAAGTATATTCATTTTCCATAGCTGCATAATAAATTTCCACAAAATTACCTTAAAGCAATACACATGTGTTATCTCCCAGTTTCCATGGCTCATAAACCTGGACATGACTTGGCTGGATCCTCTGCTCAGGGTCTCACAAGGTTGAAATCAAGGTGTGGGAGGGGCTGCATTCTCATCTGATGCTCAGGGGCTGCTTTCAAACTCATGTGCTGTCAGCAGTATTCAGGGCTCAAAATTTCTATTTTTTTTTTTTTCCCAGAGGCTGCCTGTAATTCCTCACTATGTGGGATTCTAGAATATCTACTTACTTGGTTAAGCCAGGAAGCAGAGTCTCTCTAACAAGTTTGTAGTAAGATGGTATTTTATATAATGTAATATAATCATGAGAGTTGTGTCCCATCACATTCGTCACATTCTATGTGTTAGAAGCAAATCACAGTCCTACCCATACTCAAGGGACAGGGGTTATGCAAAGATATGAAACACCAGGAGGCAGGGATCAGGAGGATTACTTCAGAGTCTGCTGCTGCAAAAGGTACTTAATATCCCAGAACCTCAGCTTATTCACACACACACAAAATGAGGGTATAATAGTACCTACTTAGCGTTGTTGTGGGGATTAAGGCATGCAAAGCTTTTAGCATAATACCTGGCTTATTATAATTGTTCAGTAATACATAGGTACTATTGTCACTGTTTTTATTACTAGATCTTCCCACAGCCCAGGAAATATCAATTCTGACCACTGTTTATGATTTGTTTATTGATTTGCTCATGTTTCTTGGTGGGTGTTAACCAGATGGTCTGGGGGTGCTCTCTGGCTGCTCTCAGACCCTTTCCACCCTCAGCCCAGTGAATGTGTGGTTGAAGGACTGGGGTGTTTATTGAAATACCTCCACTTCTGTCTGTCCATGACTAGATAGGTGTCTTAGTTCTTGCAGGCTGCTATAACAAAATGCCATAGGCTATGTAGCTTATGAACAACAGAAATTTATTCCTTACAGTTCTGGAGATTAGAAGTCTGAGATCAGGGTGCCAGCATGGTCAGGTTCTGGTAGGATCTCTTCCAGGTTCAAAGCTGGTGACTTCCCCTGCTGTGTTCTCATGTGGTAGAAAGGAGGAAGGATCTCTCTGGGGTCTCTTTGATAGGACACTAATCCCATTCATGAGGGCTCTACACTCATGACCTAATCACTTCCCAAAGGCCCCACATTCAAATACCACCACCTTTGGGGATTAAGATTTCAACATATGAATCTTGGGGGAAAACAAACATTCAGAACAGTGTAATGGGGAAATGAGGGAGAGGAAAAGGAAACTTCCCTCCCTTTTTACTAGATAGGGCTCAGAAGTACTGCATTCCTGCATGAACCTAGAGTATTATGCTAAGTGAAAACAAGTCAGAGAAAGACAAATACCATATGTTTTCATTTATTTTTGGAATCAAAAAAACAAACAAATGAACAAACAAAAACCCAGATAGACTCTTAAATACAGAGAACAAACTGGTGGTTGCCAGAGGGAGGTGGGTGGGGGAAAGGACAAAATAGATAAAGGGGATTAAGAAATATGAACTTCCATTGTAAAATAAATAAGCCACAGAGATGAAAAGTATAGCATAGGGAATATAGTCAATAATATTGTAATAAAGTTGTATGGTGACAGATGGTGACTACATTTATCTTAGTGAGCATTGAGTAATGTATAGAATTGTTGAATCATTATGTTGTACACATGAAATGAATATAACATTGTATGTTAATTATACTTCAATATAAAAATAAATAAACATTAAAATTAAAAATAGCAACAAAAAGAAAGGCAAAGAGAGAAAAAAAAGAGGACATCAAGTCATTTGTAGTACTTCATCCTTCATTTAATTTCAGCTGTCTGATCCAAGGCTGGATTATCAATAAAACTGTACACGTAAATGGTGATGTGGTTTTGGAGTGGTGGGGTTCAGAGCCAACGGCCAAGAAAGAATTCTTGAGATGTTTTTAGTGCAAAAAGGTTTTATTATGGCATGGGGACAGGACCCATGGGCAGAAAGAGCTGCACTGGTATTGTGAGGAGTGACTGATTATATAAGATTTTCTATCCTATGGAGGGGAACGTGAGGTTAGGCTTCCAGGAAATTGAGTCTATAGGTTTCTGGAGATTGCTCTTTTCTTGTAAATCATTAGGACAGTTGCAAACTGATGGAGACTCATGTCCTACTTGATTGTGATCTCTATCAGTTAACCATTTGTTTTTCCTTTTCTTTGTTCTTGGGCAGCCAGGAGTGCCTGAGGAATGTCACACATATCTCACCTGGGGAGTAATATTCCATCAGAAAGGATGAATACTTAACCATTTACATCGATGTGGATGGAACTGCAGGGTATTATACTGAGCAAAATAAGTCAATCAGAGAAAGACAATTATCATATGGTTTCACTCATATGTGTAATATAAGAAACAGCGCAGAGGATCATAGGGGAAGGTAGGGAAAACTAAATGGGAAGAAATCAGAGAGGGAGACAAACTATGAGAGACTCTTAACTATAGGAAACAAACTGAGGGTTGCTGGAGGGGAGGTGTGTGGGGAGATGGGGTAATTGGGTGATGGGCATTAAAGAGGGCACATGATAAAAAAAAAGAGGGCATATGATGCGATGAGCACTGGGTGATGAATTATTGAACTCTACATCTGAAACTAATGATGTACTATATGTTGGCTAATTGAAATAAAAAAAAAAAACTCACCTGGCAGGAGGGTTGTGGGGTGTTAGCTTGTACTTTGCCCTCAGCTTTCCTTTTGCTCACCCTCAGCTTTCCTTTTGCTCCCTCACTGATGGTATCAGCAAAGCAGTTTAAAAATTTGATCAAAATAAAAGAATTGAAGTGGTCATCATGGGAAAAATCTGAGCCATGTTGCTGTTTGATACTGTTTTTATTTGAATTACATATGAAGGCAGACATAGGAAACCACACTTTTTTTCAGTAATTATAAGTATTAAAGACCTTGAACTGATTTGAATATAGCTAAGGACCTAGAATTGAAAATGTCTCTGAGTTGGCACTTAGCCTTTATTTTTGACTTATACACTATTAGAATAGCCACCTTGACTTTATTTCTCAGATTAAATATAATAAATGAAAGGCATTGAGAAGTGAAGAAATTTCTAGGTGATTTCCTCTGACAACAGATGTGACAGCTGAGCTTAGGAGTGATGAGGGGATGGCAAAGCTATTAACAAAGGCAGAATTCAACAAGCACAGCAGTTTTGGACCATTTATGACAGGTGTTAAATTGCACCACCCACCTCTACAGTATCATAGAATAGCACAACATCAAAGAAAGGCTACATTTTATTGAGAATACTCAGTTTAATCACAGAAAAAAGTTCTATACATTATTCTTTTAATGGTAGAAATAACATTTAAAAATCATTTATAGGGTTGTGTTTTAGATTTTATGAAAAATAAACTTACATATAGTATCTTATTTAAGAAATCCAGATTAACATACATTAGAATAATATTGTCCATTTGGTGAGGAGAAGTAACCAAGGAAGGATTTCTGTAGAACACAGAAGACAAGACATACTTCGGGTTCCATCTCCAATCTGTGATGCTTGCTGTCTAGAAACCTGCCAGCACTGTCTACCCCCATCTGATGTTAAACCCAGTGAAGCAGGAGAGCTAGGTTCTTGCCTCAGAGTCAAAGAATGAATCTCCCAGACAGTAAAGTGATAGAGTTTTATTAAGCAAGGATACAGAAAGAGCTCTCATGAGTGAGAGGGATCTGGACAGGGTTGCCAACATGGGTCTCCACTGACAGTCTTTTATTTAGAGCTGACCGAGGAGCTTGTGGTCTTAACATTCTTATGACGTCTTGGTTTGAGTAAGGACTGGTGATAACATCTTTAATGGCTTACTTCTTTTATAGGGTCTGGTTATTCTTTGTTGGTCATAGGTGACTGTCATTAAAAAAGACACCCCCCGCCAAAACCTAGGGCAGGGTGGTCTGGTTTGTTCCCTTATCGCTGGTTTCCTTACATCTCCACATTTTTGGGATTTCTGTGAGCCTGACCACGTAATTCCCTACCTATCTCTCCCAACCTAGCCCTGCCCTTACTCACCACTACCAGTCCAGCAGTCCTATTTGTGGCTGGCTTCTGCTCTTGGCAACTCAGGGAAAACTCTCTGGAGGGTCAAGTATTGCCTCTTCCAGAAGATGCAGCCCCTCTCAGTGGGTCCTGAGCAGCCCTGCTCTGTGGATTTAAGGAGCTTACTTCTTTCTTCTCTCTCATCACTCATCTCTTTAAGTTACTCTCCAACTTAGCAAGGACTTATGTTCAGAATTTGCTTCTTTTTTAAGCTTTATCTTTAGCTATTAAAATGGATGAACTTACCAATTTTATTTCTATATTGTCACTGGGAATGCCACTTTTCAATATCTGGCACCTTTCCTGTGGCTAACAGTAGGATGAAATTTCCCAGTGACTGCATCTGCCTCTTAGACTCATCTGTGGAAGGAGTTACCATGTTCTTCATCAGTCCATGGCTTCTTGAAGTGGTATTTTGGTTTTGGTTCCCCCCACAGTCCCAAATCATGGCAAACACACACACATGCACACACATTCTAATTATTCTACAAATTATATATTGGGACTTGGGGTCTCTTTTCTTTTACCCCTACATTCAGACAAATACACAAAGAATGGTTATACTTTCTTCAAATAGTCACAATTTTCCTCTGGCTTTTATTTATTTCCACATAGAAACCAAATGTATTAAATTTTTATTTACTCCTCTGAAATTTAATGCATGAGAGTTTTAGCCAGGAAATGATTTTAAGGCCAGTGAAATGCTACATGAGTTAAGAAGACTAACAGACAAGTTTCTTTTATTATTGGAAATGCAAAGCTGCTTAATTGACATTTATAATTTATACCCTACTTGTTTCTAAAAAGATTTGAGATGGGGTGCCTGGGTGGCTCAGTCTTTTGGGTGTCTGACTCTTGATCTCAGCTCAGGTTTTGATCTCAGAGTCATGAGTTCAAGCCCCATGCCCAGTGTGGAGCCCACTTAAAAAAAAAAAAAAAGATTGAAAAAAAGATTTGAGATGGCATACAGTAAAACAAGCACACAGGAAGGAGGGAGGGAGAGCAGGGATTCTGTGTGGTAGGGCAAGATAGGCAAATTCAGTTGCAGTAATTTATTGGCACCTTTGGCTTGCTTACAAAGACATTGTAGTTTGTGCCCTGAGTACTTGTCCTGGCACTTTAACTTCTAGAAATTGATTACCACATCAAAAACTAATGATGTATTTATGGTGACTAACATAACATAATAAAATAAAATAGAAATTGATTACAATGACCTCCAGCTTGGAAAAGCAACCCCAACAAGAGGCTTGCTAGTTCTTCTATAGATATCTAGAAGAACAAGTTTTTACCTTAGCACAAAGCTCTCAGACTTGTATTGTTTTCTGAGTTTTGTATTCTGTCATTCTTTTTAATACATTATTCTATCTCTCTACTTATAAAAGTTGTACCTACAGCAAGACTCTTCACACAGGACTAAGTTATTACAAACACCAGTTAGTGGGATAATCCTCATGCACATTAAGGAAGGAAAAGGACAGTTGGAACGCATTAACATTTGCTGGTGTGTCATGTTATTCTGTCACTTGACAGCATTATCTCCATGGCTCTTAAAATCAGGGACCAATAATTCTACTGGTACCTGCTACAGAAGATCATCTTTTTAAATGCATCCCTGAGTTCTGGGCTCCGGAAGGCATATATAAAGGGGTCAATGACTGCATTGCACATGATCAACATGCCATTCACCTGGAAGAGGGACATGTAGCAGGCGCAGTAAGGGTTATTTGGGCAAAACGTCATTAACAGGACATGAAGGACAAAGGGGGCCCAACAGAAGATGAAGACCCCAAGCAGGATGGTCAGTGTGATGGCCCCTTTCATGTTGGCTCTGGGAAGGGTCAAGATCTTCCTGGCATGGGAACGGGCAAGCAAGAACATGTGCACATAAAGGCACAGGATAAAGACCAACATCAGAGGGAACAGCGATGTGAAGGTGATCACTGTGGGGATGTGATGAGAGAAGATCACCATGGTAATGGCACTGCCTATGCAGCCGGTCCAGGTGACCATTAGGACAACAGTGGCACGGCGCATGGTCACAATGCTGTGGTATTGCAGAGCATGGAAGATTGTGAGGTAGCGGTCAGCTGCTATCATGGACAGGCTGAAAATGGAGCCAAGGAGGGAGAGGATGAACAGCGAGTCGATAATATCATCTGCTGTGGTTTCAGAATTGCCACGAGGCTTGATATAACCCATGTTTCTGAACATGATCAGGATATTTTCCAAGATCTTATATAGGCTGCCCAACATATCAGAAATGGCCAAGCTGCAAATGAAAAAGTACATGGGTGACTGGAGATTCTTATTCTTGATCACAGCCAGAAGGACCATCAGATTTTCCAAAACCCCGATAATGGATATTATAAAAAATACCTCTTCTGGCAAAACCACATGAGGACAGTCTGAATTATTTCTTGCTGTATCATTGATGTTTTCATATAGATTGATAATGTGCTTCATTTCTCTCACTAGTGGTTAAGACAAGGTTGTTACTTTGACTTGACAGAAAGCTTGATTGATCTTCAGAATATTTTCTTCTTTGTAGTACTTGCTGGAAGTCTGAGGTAAAAACCACCAGGCCACCTAAAGAATATATAGCAACATCAGTTGCAAAATAGTCTAAATAAAATAAAAACTAAGTCACATTATCTTTAAGAAAGCTCTATTGCTTCTATGAAATATGATGGTGTGGTATTTAAATAAAGCAGTTTACTGGACCCTCATTTTAACTTCTCTATATCTTTTGTGGAATTTTAAGCCCAGAGATAAAAATAAAGATTGTCCTTTGTCCTCTCCCCTTTCTACACCCCATCCTTCTTCTCATGAATCCAACTGTGTGTGAGATAGATTAAATGAGATAGATTAAAATGAAAAAAAGAAGTAAAAGAAATGAAAGGCATGTGTAGAAACAGGAAACACACAACTACCCTTTGTTTTGGAGGTGGTGCCTAGATTCAATGAATTAATGAGATGTTTAGGTCCTTTCTATTTTACTGTTTGTCTTTCTGGATCACTGCTTATGGCATAATGGCAAGAGTATTGATGTACCATCCCCAAAATACGTGTTATTATTTCTGTTTCAAAGATAGAACTCATAAAAGTGGTATTTCTGGAGACTCCCAACAATTTCAAGGTGTTGGAGTTGAATTATGGCACCAGAAGATCCAGTTTCCCTCAAGCAGAAGGGGCTGAGTAGGTCATAATTGAACAACTCTGAGAAGTCTGCTTCTGGGATAGCTTGTGGAATTTTTACTGTTTTAGTTTCCAGATGGCTGGACACAGGCAGTTTTATGAAATGTGTCAAATTTGCCTTTGCTGAGGTGGTGGGTTTAAAGGTATGATCACAGATTTTTTTATACTTTTCCCTTCAAGAGATGGAGTTTAACTACCCTTCACTTGAGTGTGTGGAAAGCCAGTGGCCATGTTGTAAGGTGGTCCTGGAGAGAGTGAATCTGGAGTGTAACTTTCTTTTTTTTTTTAAGATTTTATTTATTTATTTATCAGAGAGAGAGACAGACAGACAGCACAAGAAGGGAGAGGAGCAGCGAGAGAGAGTGAGAAGCAGACTCCCCACTGAGCAGGGAGCCTGATGCAGGGCTCCATGCCAGGACCCTGGGATCATGACCCGAGCCAAAGGCAGCCACTTAACCTACTGAGCCACCCAGGCATCCCTAGGAATGTAGCTTTTGATCAAAAGTTCAAAAGGCACACATTACTATATTATAGTGAGGTTTCTCCTGGAAAGGAATTAATTTCATTACAAAGGACTGAGATCAGAGGTCAAGTATTAAGGTGAAAGTTTATGGGTTAGGTAGGTCAATGTTAAGAAAGTAGTGAAGCGACAGGTGATAGCAACTGATAAGGTTCTACCTAGGCTAACCACCTTGTCCCTGTTTGCCTGGGACTGAGAAGCCAGTGTCCCTGGCATCTTCCTCAGCCCCAGGCAAACCAGGATGCTTAGTCACACTAATTCCACCTACTTAGGCCCTGGGAAGTACTGTATCCTGTCAGTGTGCACTCATGTGTCTACATCTGTTGGAGAGGGTGGGGCCAATGATGGTTAATGTTATGTGTCAACTTGATTGGGCCCCAGGTGGCCTATATTTGTCAAACATTATTCTGGGTATATCTGTGAAGTTGTTTTCAGGTGAAATTAACACTTGAATCAGTAGACTGATTAAAGCGAGTTGCCTTCCCCAACAGGCCTTATCTAATCTGTTGAAGGCCTGAATAGAACAAAAATCCTCCCATAAGTAAGGGGGAGCTCCTTCTGCCCGACTGCTAAGATGGGTCATTGGTCTTTTCCTGCCTCTGGACTCAAACAGAAACATCAGCTCTTCTTGGGTCTTGAGGCTGCAGGCTTCCTGACTGGAACTACACCATCAAGTGTCCTGGGTCTCCAGCTTGTGGACTGTAGATCTTGAAACTTCTCAGCCTCTATAATAGTGTGAGCCTAGGGGGTGTGGGTGGCTCAGTTGGTTAAGTGACTGCCTTCGGCTCAGGTCATGATCCTGGGGTCCCGGGATCGAGTCCCATATCGGGCTCCTTGCTCAGCGGGGGGTCTGCTTCTCCCTCTGACCCTCCCCCCTCTCATGTTCTCTCTCTCTCTCTCTCTCATTCTCTCTCTCAAATAAATAAATAAAATCTTTAAAAAAAATAGTGTGAGCCTATTTCTTGTAACTGATCTCTTTATCTATCTATCATCTATCTATCTAT
>NW_023270422.1:2349812-2351815 GCF_011800145.1 Mirounga leonina | reverse complement strand
GTGATCAAACTTGGTATATATATTCATTTTTTTAAATTAAAGTATTGTTGACATACAATATTATATTAGTTCCAGGTGTACAGAATAGTGATTCAACATTTATATACATACAAGGCAATTACTACAATAAATCTAATTACAGTAACAATTGTTATATGTTACTGACTATATTCCCTATGCTGTACATTGTATCCTTGTGTCTTATTTAGTTTATGAATGGAAGTTTGTACCTTGTAGTCCATTTTCCCTATTACCCCCCTTCCCCTCTGTCAGCCACCAGATTATTCTCTCTATCTGTTTTGTTTTGTCTGTTTTTTTAGATTCCATATGTAAGTGAAATCATACAGTATTTGTCTTTCTTTGTCTGATTTATTTCACTTAGCATAATGCCCCCTAGGCCCATCCATTTTGTCACAAATAGCAAGATTTCATTCTTTTTTTATGGCTGAGTAATATTCTATTCTCTCTCTCTCTCTTTCTGCTACATCTTTATCCATTCATCTATTGATGGGCACTTAGGTTGCTTTCATATCTTGGCTATTGCAAATAATGCTGCAATGAACGTAGGAGTACATGTATCTTTTCAAATTAGTGTTTTCATTTTCTTCAGATAAATACCAAGAGTGGAACTGCTGGATCATATGGTACTACTATTTTTAATTTTTTGAGGAAACACCATAATGTTTTCCCTAGTGGATGCACCATTTTGTATTCCCATCAACAGTTCAGGAGTGTTCTTTTTTCTTCACATCCTTGTTAACATTTGTTCTTTCTTTTTTTTTTTTCACACTAGCCATTCTGTGAGGTGTGAGGTGATATTTCACCGTGGTTTTGATTTGCATTATCCTGATGATTAGTGATGTTGAGCAGTTTTTCATGTGTCATTTGATCATCTGTATGTCTTCTTTGGACAAAAGTCTATTCAGGTCCTCTGTCAAATTTTTAATTGGATTGTTTGCTTTTCATATTGAGTTATATGAGTTCTTTATATATTTTGGATATTAATGCCTATATCATTTGCAAATATCTTCTCCCATTCAGTAGGTTGCCTTTTCCTTTTGTTGATGGTTTCCTTTGCTGTGCAAAAGCCTTTTCTTTTGATGTAGTTCCATTTGTTTATTTTTGCTTTTTTGCCTAGCCTTAGAAGACAGATAAAAAAAAAAATATTGTTTAGGCCAATATCCAAGAGCTTGCTGTCTAATTTTCTTCTGACAGTTTTATGGTTTCTATTCTTACATGTAAGTCTTTAATTTATTTTGAGTTTATTTTTGTAAATGGTATAAGAAAGTGGTCCAGTTTCATTCTTTTACATGTAGCTGTCCAGTATTCCCAATACCATTTATTAAAGAAACTTTCTTTTTCACACTGTATATTCTTGCCTCCTTTGTCAAAGATAAACTGATTCATATAAGTGTGGGTTTATTTCTGGGCTCTGTTCTGAGTTCCATTGATCTATGTGTCTTTTGTGTGTGTGTGTCTGTCCCATAGTGTTTTTTTTAAAGATTTTTATTTATTTATTTATTTGACAGAGAGAGACACAGTGAGAGAGGGACACAAGCAGTGAGAGTGAGAGAGGGAGAAGCAGGCTTCCTATAGAGCATGGAGCCTGATGCGGGGCTCGATCCCAGGACCCTGGGATCATGACCTGAGCCGAAGGCAGATGCTTAATGACTGAGCCACCCAGGCGCCCCAGGACCATAGTGTTTTGATTACTATCATTTTGTAGTATAGTTTGAAATCAAAAAGTGTGATAACTCCAGCTTTGTGCTTTCTCAAGATTGCTTTGCCTATTTGGGTCTTTTTGTATTTCCATACAAACTTTAGGATTCTTTGTTCTAGTTCTGTGAAAATTGCCATTGGTATTTTGATAGGAATTGTGTTGAATCTGTAGATTGCTTTAGGTGGTATAGACATTTTAACAATATTAATTCTTCTAATCCATGAGCATGGTATATTTGGTATGTTCTTTCATCATGGTATATTCTTTTTTTTTTCTTTTTTTC
>NW_023270422.1:2334620-2334812 GCF_011800145.1 Mirounga leonina | reverse complement strand
GTCCATTTCTGGGCTCTCTATTCTGTTCCATTGATCTATGTGTCTGTTTTTGTGCCAGTACCATATTGTCTTGATGATGACAGCTTTGTAAAAGAGCTGGAAGTCCGGAATTGTGATGCCACCAGCTTTGCTTTTCTTTTTCAACATTCCTTTGGGTATTCGGGGTCTTTTCTGGTTCCATACAAATTTTAC
>NW_023270422.1:2334246-2334520 GCF_011800145.1 Mirounga leonina | reverse complement strand
GGCATTGACATCTTCACAATATTTGTTCTTCCAATCCATGAGCATGGAACGCTTTTCCATTTCTTTGTGTCTTCCTCAATTTCTTTCATGAGTATTTTATAGTTTTCTGAGTACAGATCCTTTGTATCTTTGGTTAGATTTATTCCTAGGTATCTTATGGTTTTGGGTGCAATTGTAAATGGGATCGACTCCTTAATTTCTCTTTCTTCTGTCTTGTTGTTGGTGTATAGGAATGCCACTGACTTCTGTGCATTGATTTTATATCCTGCCACTT
>NW_023270422.1:2334019-2334146 GCF_011800145.1 Mirounga leonina | reverse complement strand
CCTCTGTGCCTATACTCTGAAGAGTTTTGATCAAGAAAGGATGCTCTACTTTGTGAAATGCTTTTTCTGCATCTATTGAGAGGATCATATGATTCTTGTTCTTTCTTTTGTTAATGTATTGTATCAC
>NW_023270422.1:2332869-2333919 GCF_011800145.1 Mirounga leonina | reverse complement strand
TGGGAGATTTTTGATGACTGCTTCAATTTCCTTAGTGGTTATAGGTCTGTTCAGGTTTTCAATTTCTTCCTGGTTCAGTTTTGGTAGTGATACATCTCTAAGACTGCATCCATTTCTTCCAGGTTATCTAATTTGCTGGCATAGAGTTGCTCATAATATGGTCTTATAATTGTTTGTATTTCTTTGGTGTTGGTTGTGATCTCTCCTCTTTCATTCCTGATTTTGTTGATTTGGGTCATTTCTCTTCTCTTTTTGATAAGCCTGGTCAGGGGTTTGTCAATCTTGTTAACTCTCTCAAAGAACCACCTCCTAGTTTCGTTGATCTGTTCTACTGTTCTTTTAGTTTCTATTTCATTGATTTTGCTCTGATTTTCATTATTTCTCTTCTTCTGTTGGGTTTAGGCTTTATTTGCTGTTCTTTCTCCAGCTCCTTTAGGTGTAGGGTTAAGCTGTGTACTTGAGACCTTTCTTGTTTCTTGAGAAAGGCTTGTATTGCTGTATACTTTCCTCTTAGGACTGCCTTTGCTGCATCCCAAAGAGTTTGAATAGTTATGTTTTCATTTTCATTGGTTTCCATGAATTTTTTTAATTCTTCCTTAATTTCCTGGCCTACCCATTCATTCTTTAGTAGGATGCTCTTTAGCCTCCATGTATTTGAGTTCTTTCTGACTTTCCCCTTGTGATTGAGTTCTAGTTTCAAAGCATTGTTGTCTGAAAATAGGCAGGGAATGATCCCAATCTTTTGGTACCGGTTGAGACCTGATTTATGACCTAGGATGTGATCGATTCTGGAGAATGTTCCATGGGCACTAGAGAAGAATGTGTATTCCGTTGCTTTGGGATGGAATGTTCTGGATGTGTCTGTGAAGTCCATTTGATCCAGTGTGTCATTTAAAGTCCTTATTTCTTTGTTTTCTTTTGCTTAGATGATCTGTCCATTTCAGTGAGGGGGGTTTTAAAGTCCCCCACTATTATTGTATTGTTGTCCATGTGGTTCTTTGCTTTTGCTATTAATTGCCTTATATAACTGGCTGCTCCCATGTTAGGGGA
>NW_023270422.1:2305711-2332769 GCF_011800145.1 Mirounga leonina | reverse complement strand
TAAAGTCTTTGGTTTAAAATCTAATTTGTCTGATAGAAGGATTGCCACCCCAGCTCTCTTTTGGTGTCCATTAGCATGGTAAATGGTTTTCCACCTCCTTACTTTCGATCTGGGGCTGTCTTTGGGTCTAAAATGAGTCTCTTGCAGACAGCATACCGATGGGTCTTATTTTTTAATCCAATCTGATAGCCTGTGTCTTTTGATTGGGGCATTTAGCCCATTTACATTCAGCGTAACTATGGAAAGATAGGAATTTAGTGCCATTGTATTGCCTGTAAGGTGACTGTTACCGAATATTGTCTGTGTTCCTTTCTGGTCTATGTTGCTTTTAGTCTCTCTCTTTGCTTAGAGGACCCCTTTCAAGATTTCTTGTAGGGCTTGTTTTGTGTTTGCAAATTCCTTTAGTTTTTGTTTGTCCTGGTAGCTTTTTATCTCTCCTTTAATTTTCAATGACAGCCTAGATGGATCTTGTATTATTGGCTGCATACTTTTCTCATTTAGTGCTCTGAATATATTCTGCCAGTCCTTTCTGGCCTGCCAGGTCTCTGTGGATAGGTCTGTTGCCAATCTAATGTTTCTGCCATTGTAGGTTACAGATCTCTTCTCCTGAGCTGCTTTTAAGATTTTCTCTTTATCTCTGAGACTCGTAAGCTTTACTATTAGATGTTGGGGTGTTGACCTATTTTTATTGATTTTGATAGGGGTTCTTCTGGATCTCCAGGGTGCTTCCTGGATTTTGATGCCTGTTTCCTTCCACAAATTAGGGAAGTTCTCTGCTATAATTTGCTCCAATATACCTTCTGCCCCCCTCTCTCTTTCTTCTTTTTCTGGGAATCCCAATTATTCTAATGTTGTTTCGTCTTATGGTATCGCTTATGTCTCGAATTCTGCCCTCATGATCCAGTAGTTGTTTATCTCTCTTTTTCTCAGCTTCTTTATTTTCCATCATTTGGTCTTCTATATCACTGATTCTCTCTCCTGCCTCATTTATCCTAGCAGTTAGCGCTCCCTTTTTTGAGTGCTCCTCATTAATAGACTTTATGATTTCGACTTGGTTAGATTTTCATTCTTTTATTTCTCCAGAAAGTGTTTCTCTAATAACTTCCATGCTCTTTTCAAGCCCAGCTAGTATCTTTAAAGTGATGATTCTGAACTCTAGATCTGACATCGTACTAATCTCCGTATTGAGTAGGTCCCTGTCAGTCGGTACTACCCCTTGTTCTTTTTCGTGAGGTGATTTTTTCTGTTTTGTCATTTTGTCCAGAGGAGAGTAGATGAATGAGAGAACAAAATGCTAACAGGGTAACAACGACCCCAGAAAATATAGTCTAAAGAAATCAGAAAAGACCTGATGCAGTGGGAAAAGAAAGGGAAAGAGAGAAAAAGAAAGAAAAAGAAAATGAAAAAGATAAAAACAAACTAAAATAGAACAAAACCAAAAAAACCCCAGAAAATGATCAAATATGCTCAGGCTGGTACATAGATCAGTGCAACATATATATTTTGGGTGTATTTTGGTCTGTTAGAAGAAAGTGCCTCCTAAAGTTTTAAAGAAAGAAAAACTTATATATGTACAAAAATAAGAGTTGATATGATAAAGGGATGGAATATGACTGTAAAGATGAAAATTATAAAAGATTTTATAAAATGAATTAATAAGAAGTTGTTTGAAAAAAGAAAGAAAAGGATTTAAGAAAAAAATAAAAACAAAGGGAGAGAATGTGATCAGGCAGGAGAGTAGAAAAAACCATACACTAGAGATTTAGGGTATATTTTGATCTGTTAGAAGAAACTATCTCAAAATTTTAAAGAGAGAACAACTTATATATATATATATGCCAAACATACGGGTAACTACTATGAAGGGATAGAATATGACTCTAAAAATGAAAAACACTAATGTTTTTTTTTTTTTTAAAGGGATTGATAAGATGTTGGTTGAAAAAGGGAAAAAAAATTTCAAAAAAAGAAAAAGACTTAAAAAAAATTAACTTTGAAAGACTAAAGAATCATGGTAAAAAAGCCATGAATTCTATGTGCATTAATCCCCTAGCCTTGGAGTTCTGCCGTTCTCATTGATTGGTAAACTTGGTCTTGGCTGGCTGTTCTCGCTGATCTCCTGGGGGAGGGGCCTGTTGCTCTGGTTCCCAAATGTCTTTGCTGGAGGCAGAATTGCCCCACCCTTTCTGTCCGGGCTAAGTAATCTGCTCTGGTTTGCTCTCGGGAGCTTTTGTTCCCTGCAAGCTTTCTGTAAATCTTTGGAGGCTGAGAGTGAAAATGGTGGCCTCCCAGTCTCCACCCCAAAGGAGCTGAGAACTCGGGTCCCGCTCCTCAGTGCGCCCCCACTAAAAAGCAGTCAGTCACTCCCATCTCCCCAGTCTCCGGCCGCACTCTGTGCTCACCCGGCCTGTGACCGATCATTTCTATCTTTGGCACCCGACCCCCTGTGGAATCTCCAAACCCAGCAGATCCCTGTGGTGCGCTTCTGTGCCACTCCTCACGGGGGAGGAAGGTGAGTCTCCCCGGATCTGCCACTTGTTGGGTCCATCCTAGGAAGAGCAGTGGCCTGACTGTGCCGCAGATCACGGTCTATGGGGACCCCGAGCTGAGAGCCCACACCTCGTATCTGTCTCTGCAGCCGGCTGTCCTGCTCTGATACTTGGGAGCTCTGCCACACTCAGGCCCCGCTGGTCTTTCTGTGACCCCGAGGCTCCTGAGACCACACTGTCCCACGAGGTTTCCACCCCCAGCTTAGCCACCAGAGAGACGTCCCTTAGTGGAGCAGACTTCTAAAAGTTCCGATTTTGTGCTCCGCGGCTCTATCACTTGCCAGAAGTGGTCGACAGAGGCCCTTCCACTGCTGTCTATCCTCCCGAATATCGCCTCATATTCACTTCTCCACATGTCCTACCTTCCAGAAAGTGGTCGCTTCTCTGTTCAGAGTTGCTGCTGTTCTTTTCCTCGATCTCCTGTTAAGTTTGTAGGTGTTCTGAATGGTTTGATCCCTATCCAGCTGAATTCCTGAGACCAGAAGAAATCCAGGTCTCCTACTCCTCCACCATCTTGCTCCGCCCACTTCAACCAGATGTTTAATACAACATATTCCATAGTAACTTTTTTTTTTTAAAGATTCTATTTATTTATTTGACAGAGAGAAACACAGCGAGAGAGGGAACACAAGCAGGGGGAATGGGAGAGGGAGAAGCAGGCTTCCTGCTGAGCAGGGAGCCCGATGTGGGGCTCAGTCCCAGGACCCTGGGATCATGACCTGAGCCGAAGGCAGACGCTTAACGACTGAGTCACCCAGGGGCCCCCCATAGTAACTTTTTAACTTGATCTTTTTCACACATGTACTTTTTTCTTTTATAGATTGATAGAAGCTTCAATGTAGTCCTTTTTTCCTTATTCAATACTACTTTTTTTTTTAAAGGTTTTATTTATTTATTTGAGAGAGAGAGAATGAGAGAGAGCACATGAGAGGGGGGAGGGTCAGAGGGAGAAGCAGACTCCCTGCCGAGCAGGGAACCCGATGCGGGACTCGATCCAGGGACTTCAGGATCATGACCTAAACCGAAGGCAGTCGCTCAACCAACTGAGCCACCCAGGCGCCCTCAATACTACTTTTATATATATAACAGTTTTAATTTCCCTGTAACTCTGGGAAATAGTGTTCTCTAACATGTTCTCTAACAAAGTAAACAAAATACACCCAGGAAGAGCTGAAACACTCTACCTTGCCCACATAAAGGGATTATAGCCATGTTCCCTGCACCTCCCCCCCTTTTTGTTGTTGTTTTTTTGGCGGGTATTTTCTGTGGGTTTTGTATGTTTGCTTGTTTTTATTTTTTACTTTATAAATCTTATTCTTGGGTTTCATTTTGCCCTGGTTTTTTTGGTGGTGGCTTCCAATTGCTCTGAACTTTCCCAGGGTGCACCTTGTCTGGATTGTGGTTGATATTTTTGACTGTACATCCCCTCAACCACAACTCAACAGAATAACTAGGAGGAGGAACTACCAACAGAGAAAAGACCCAGAGACAATGGCCTCTCCTGCAGAACTAATGGATATGGATATAAGCAAGATGTCAGATATAGACTTCAGGGTAACAGTTATGAAGACAATAGCTAGGCTGGAGGAAAACATTAACACACCATAGATTCTCTAAGGGCAGAAATGAGAGCTAATCAGGCTGAACTTAAAAATGCTATAAATGAGATGCAGTGTAAAGGAGATTCTCTAAAAGCCAGGGTAAACGAGGCAGAAAAAGGATTAGTGATCTAGAAGACAAACTAACGGAAAAGAAGGAATAAGAAGAGGTCTGGAACAACCAGTTTAAAATCCATGAAAACAGGATTAGAGAAAAAATGTTGCCATTAAATGTTCCAATGTCAGAATTATTGGGATCCCTGAGGAGGTGGAGAGAGAGGACTAGAAGATGTATTTGAGCAAATCATAACTGAAAACTTCCCTAATCTGGAGAATGAAACAAGCATTCATGTCCTAGAGGCAGAGAGGACCCCTCCCAAGATCAAGGAGAACAGACCAATACTCCAGCATGTAATATTAAAACTCTCAAACTTAGAGCCAAGGAAATCATCTTAAGGGCAGATAGGGGGAAGGGATTCCTTACATACAGAGGGAGGAACATCAGAATAATGTCAGACCTATCCACAGAGACCTGGCAAGCCAGAAAGTGCTGGCAAGACATATTCAGGGTACAAAATGAGAAGAATATGCAGACACAAATACTTTATCTGGCAAGGCTGTCTTTTAGAATGGATGGAGAGATGCAGAGCTTCTAGGACCAGCAGAAACTGAAAGAATGTGTGACCACTGTGCCAACACTACAAGAAATATTAAGGGAAGTTCTATAAAAGGAGAAAGACCCCAAGAGTAATACAGACCAGAAATTTACAGAGACAATCTATAGAAACTAGGAATTGACAGGCAACATGATGACAATAAATTCGTATCTTTCAATAATCACTTTCTGTATGAAGAGCCTAAATGTTCCTATAAAATGGCACAGGGTTGCAGATTGGATAAAAGACAGGACCCATCTATATACTGTCTAAAAGAGACTCATTTTCAACCTAAAGATACATCCAGGCTGAAAGTGAAGGGATGGAGAGCCATCTTTCATGGCAATAGACCTCGAAAGAAAGCTGGGATAGCAGTTTTCATATCAGACAAATTAGATTTTAAAGATTTATTTATTCATTTATTTGAGACAGAGAGAATGAGAGACACAGACCATGAGAGGGAGGAGGGTCAGAGGGAGGAGCAGACTCCCTGCCGAGCAGGGAGCCCGATGCGGGACTCGATCCTGGGACTCCAGAATCATGACCTGAGCCGAAGGCAGTCGCTTAACCAACTGAGCCACCCAGGAGCCCAGACAAATTAGATTTTAAACTAAAAACTGTAGTTAGAGACACAGAAGGACACTATATCATTCTTAAAGGGTCTATCCAAAAAGAAGAGCTAACGGTTGTAAATATCTATACCACCAACATGGGAGCAGCCAACTACATAAGCTTACTGTTAAACAAAATATTCATGTTGATAATAATACGTTAATAGTAGGAGACCTTAACACTCCACTCAGCAATGGACAGATCATCTAAGCAAAAAATCAAAAAGAAATAAGAGCTTTGAATGACACACTGGACCAGATAGACCTCATAGATATATACAGAACATTCCACCCTAAAACAACAGAATACTCATTCTTCTCGAGCGCACATGGAACTTTCTCCAGAATAGACCATATACTGGGTCACAAATCATGTCTCAATTGATACCAAAAGACTGATATTATTCCCTGCATTTTTACAGACCACAATGCTTTGAAACTGGAACTCAATCACAAGAAAAAGTTTGGAAGAAATTCAAACACTTGGAAGTTAAAGGTCATTCTGCTCAAGAATGTTTGGGACAACCAGGAAATCAAAGAACTTAAACAATTCATGGAAACCAATGAGAGCAAAAACATATGAGTTCAAACCTATGCGATATTGCAAAGGTGGTCCTAAGGGGGAAATACAAAGCCATCCAAGCCTCACTCAATAAAATAAAAAAATCCCAAATACACAAACTATCTTTACACCTTAAAAGACTGGGGAATCAAGGGGGGAAAGATGGCAGAGGAGTAGGGGACCCTATATCAACTGATCCCCGGAATTGAGCTGGATATCTACCAGACCACTCTGAACACCCATGAAACCAGCCTGAGATGTCAGAAGATCTGGATCTCTACAAACAGAATATCACAGGTGGTTGGTTTTGAAGTATGAAGCAGAGAACCGTGATTCTATGGGCATATATCCGAGGATAAACGGCAGCAGGAGCGTGCCTGGATGTGGGGATCCTACACTGCTGGTGAGTGACAGCCTCACGCGCTGCAGACCGGGCACAGACTCGCAGACCTGTAGCGTCAGGAAAGGACTTTAGGGCAGCCACCGGGGTGGAAAATCAGACTGGCGGGGTCGCGTGCACGCGAACCTCAGCCCCGCCTCCGAGAGAAACCTGGAGTGACGGTTGCGCGCACGCAAACTTCAGTCCCCGGGACAAACCCCAAGTGGCAGAGTTGCGCGTGCACGCGAACTGGGAGCAGCTGGCGGTTTTAGAAGCACAAAGGGCAGAGAGGTGCCCCGACCTGGAGGCAGGACTAGGAGCACTGCAGAGGGGCGCACAACCCAGGACACTGCAGTTTATAGCAGCACAGACAGAAATGGAGACAGTGTGGCCTGGAGAGCTCACTGAAGAACAGACTGAGGTCTCTGCTCTGAGGCAGAGGGTTGGAAATGGTCTCTTCTGCTCTGACTCGCGGAAGAGACGCAGAAAGCCACCAGGGAAAGGCGCCAGAGAACAAAAGCCCCAAAGACTAATTCCCACTGAGCCCATCCCCCACCACAGGGGCACAGGACAACTCTGCCCAAACAGGGTTGCCTGAGGAACAGCGCAGCAAGCCCCTCCCGCAGAAACAGGCTGGGAAAACAAGAGGCCAGCAACCCTAAGGTTCCAAGAAAACAGGTGCATCTTGCTTGGGTTCTGGTCAATAATTTTGACTCTATACATTCCCTCAAACACCCATGAACAGAATGACTAGGAGGAGGAGCCCCCAAAATAGAAAAGACTCAGAGATTATGACTTATGCTGCAGATTTACAAATGGATGCAGATATAACCAAGATGTCGGAGATGGAATTCAGGCTAGCAATTGTGAAGACAATGGCTAGAATGGAGAAATTAATTAATGGCAGCATAGAGTCTCTAAGGGCAGAAATGAAAGGTGAATTGGCAGAACTTAAAAATGCTATCAGTGAGATCCAATTCAATCTAGATAATCTAACAGGTAGGGTAACTGAAACAGAAGAGAGAATAAGCGATCTGAAAGACAGTATAATAGATAAAAAGAGAAAAGAGGAGGCCAGGGAAAAACAACTCAGAATCCATGAAAATAGAATCAGAGAAATAAGTGACACCATGAGGCATTCCAATGTCAGAATAATTGGAATCCCAGAGGAAGTGGAGAGAGAGAGAGGGCTAGAAGATATATTTGAGCAAATTGTAGCTGAGAACTTCCCTAATCTGGGGAATGAAACAAATATTCAAATCCTAGAGGCAGAGAGGACCCCTCCTAAGATCAAGGAAAACAGGCCAACACCCCGGCATGTAATAGTAAAACTTGCAAATCTTACAACTAAGGAAACCATCCTAACGGCAGTTAGGGGGAAGAGATTCTTCACGTACAGAAGGAGGAACATCAGAATAACGTCACACCTATCCACAGAGACCTGGCAAGCCAGAAAGGCCTGGCAAGACATATTCAGGGTACTAAATGAGAAGAACATGCAGCCAAGAATACTTAATAAGGCAAGGCTGTCATTTAGAATGGATGGAGAGGCGGAGCAAGATGGCAGAGAAGTAGGAGACCTGGATTTCGTCTCCTCTCGGGAATTCAGATGGATAGGGATCAAACCATTCGGAACACCTACAAACTCAACAGGAGATCGAAGAAAAGAAGAGCAACAACTCTCTCATCAGAAAAGCGACCACTTTCTGGAAGGTAGGATGAGCGGAGAAGTGAACCCGAGGCGATATTCGGGAGGATAGACGGCGGGGGAGGGGCCTCCATCGGCTGCTTCTGGCAAGTGATAGAACCACGGAGCACAAAATTGGAACTTTTAAAACTCTGTTCCACCGAGGGACATCACTCTGGTGGCTAAGCGGGGGGTGGAACCCTCCAGGACAGTGTGATCTCAGGACCCTCGGGGTCACAGAAAGACCAGGAGTGCCTGAGTGTGGCAGAGCTCCCAGGTATTGGAGCAGGGAAGCCGGCTGCAGAGGCAGAGCCCAGGCGCGGGCTCTCAGCTCAGGGTTGCCATAAACCGTGATCCATGGCAGAGTCGGGCCCCTGGTCCTCCAGCAGGGACCCAACAAGCGGCAGATCCGGGGAGACTCACCTTCCTCCCCCGGGAGGAGCCACGCAGGAGTGCACCGCAGGAATCTGCTGGGTTTGGATACTCCACCCGGGGTCGGGTGCCAGAGCTAGAAACGTGCAGTCACAGGCCGGGTGAGCACGGAGTGCGGCCAGAGACCGGGGAGACGGGAGTGACTGAGCTTTTCTGTGTGGGCTCACTGAGAAGCGGGGCCCCAAGTTTTTGGCTTCTCCGGGGCAGAGATTGGGAGGCTGCCATTTTCACTCTCCGCCTCCAAAGCTGTACGGAAAGCTCGCAGGGAACAAAAGCCCCGGAGAGCAAACCCGAGCAGATTACTTAGCTGGGTCGGGGCAAGGGCGGGGCAATTCTGCCTCCGGCAGAGACATTTGGAAACCACAGCAACAGGCCCCTCCCCAGAAGATCAGCGAGAACAGCCAGCCAAGACCAAGTTTTCCGATCAATGAGAACGGCAGTACTCCAGCGCTACGGGACTACTGCACATAGAATTCATGGCTTTTTTACCATGATTTTTTAGTCTTTCAAAGTTAATTTTTTTTAACTGTCTTTTTGTCTTTTTATTTCTTTTTGAATTTTTCTTTTTCCCTTTTTCAACCAACATCTTATCAATCCCTTTTTTTTAAAAAAAACATTTTTATTTTTCATTTTTAGAGTCATATCCTATCTCTTCATAGTAGTTACCCGTATTTTTGGCTTATATATATAAGTTGTTCTCTTTAAAATTTTGAGATAGTTTCTTCTAACAGATTAAAATATACCCTAAATCTCTAGTATATGGTGTTTTCTATTCCCCTGCCTGATCAAATCCTCTCCCTTTTTTTTCTTTTTTTAAATCCTCTTTCTTTTTTCAAACAATTTCTTATCAATTCCTTTTATAAAATTTTTTATAATTTCCATCTTTACAGTCATATTCCATCCCTTCATCATATCAACCCTTATTTTTGTACATATATAAGTTTTTCTTTCTTTAAAATTTTGGGAGGCACTTTCTTCTAAAAGACCAAAATACACCCCAAATCTAGTGTGTGGCACTGATCTATATACCAGCCTGATCATATTTGATCACATTCTGGTTTTTGTTGTTGTTGTTGTTGTTTTGTTTTTGTTTTTGTTTTTATCTTTATCTTTTTCTTTTTCTTTTTTCTCTCTTTCCCTTTCTTTTCCCACTGCTTCAGGTCTTTTCTGATTTGTTTAGAGTACATTTTCTGGGACGTTGTTACTCTGCAAGCATTTTGTTCTCTCATTAATTTATTCTCCTCTGCACAAAATGACAAGACGGAAAAAATCACCTCAACAAAAAGAACAAGAGGTAGTACCGACTGCCAGGGACCTACTCAATACGGACATTAGTACGATGTCAGATCTAGAGTTCAGAATCATCACTTTAAAGATACTAGCTGGGCTTGAAAAAAATATAGAAGTTCTTAGAGAAACCATTTCTGGAAAAGTAAAAGAACTAAAATCCAACCAAGTAGAAATCAAAAAGGCTATTAATGAGGTGCAATAAAAAATGGGGGCACTAACAGCTAGAATAAATGATGCAGAAGAGAAAATCAGTAATATAGAAGATGAAATGATGGAAAATAAAGAAGCTGAGAAAAAGAGAGATAAACAACTACTGGAACACGAGGGCAGAATTCAAGAGATAAGCGATACCATAAGACGAAACAACATTAGAATAATTGGGATCCCAGAAGAAGAAGAAAGAGGGAGAGGGGCAGAAGGTATAATGGAGCAAATTATAGCAGAGAACTTCCCTAATTTGGGAAAGGAAACAGGCATCAAAATCCAGGAAGCACAGAGAACCCATCTCAAAATCAATAAAAATAGGTCAACACCCCAACATCTAATAGTAAAACTTACGAGTCTCATAGACAAAGAGAAAATCCTGAAAGCAGCTCGGAAGAAGAGATATGTAACCTACAAGGGTAGAAACATTAGATTGGCAACAGACCTATCCACAGAGACCTGGCAGGCCAGAAAGGACTGGCAGGATATATTCAGAGCACTAAATGAGAAAAATATGCAGCCAAGAACACTATATCCAGCTAGGCTGTCCTTGAAAATTGAAGGAGAGATAAAAAGCTTCCAGGACAAACAAAAACTAAAGGAATTTGCAAACACAAAACCAGCCCTACAAGAAATCTTGAAAGGGGTCCTCTAAGCAAAGAGAGAGACTAAAAGCAACATAGACCAGAAAGGAACACAGACAATATTCGGTAACAGTCACCTTACAGGCAATACAATGGCACTAAATTCCTATCTTTCAATAGTTACCCTGAATGTAAATGGGCTAAATGCCCCAATCAAAAGACACAGGCTATCAGACTGGATTAAAAAACAAGGCCCATCGATATGCTGTCTATAAGAGACTCATTTTAGAACCAAAAACACCCCCAGATTGAAAGTGAGGGGGTGGAAAACCATGTACCATGCTAATGGACACCAAAAAGAACCTGGGGTGGCAATCCTTATATCAGATGAATTAGATTTTAAACCAAAGAGTGTAATAAGAGATGAGGAAGGACACTATATCCTACTTAAAGGGTCTATCCAACAAGAAGATCTAACAATTGTAAATATCTATGCCCCTAACATGGGAGCAGCCAATTATAAAAGGCAATTAATAACAAAAGCAAAGAAACACATCAACAACAATACAATAATAGTGGGGGACTTTAACACCCCCCTCACTGAAATGGACAGATCGTCTAAGCAAAAGATCAACAAGGAAATAAAGACTTTAAATGACACACTAGACCAAATGGAGTTTCCAGACATATTCAGAACATTCCACCCCAAAGTAACGGAATACACATTCTTCTCTAGTGCCCATGGAACATTCTCCAGAATCGATCACATCCTAGGTACTAAATCAGGTCTCAACCGGTACCAAAAGATTGGGATCATTCCCTGCCTATTTTCAGACCACAATGCTTTGAAGCTAGAACTCAATCCCAAGAGGAAAGTCGGAAAGAACTCAAATACATGGAGGCTAAAGAGCATCCTACTGAAGAAGGAACGGGTCAACCAGGAAATTAAAGAAGAATTAAAAAAATACAAGGAAACCAATAAAAATGAAAACACAACTTTTCAAAATCTTTGGGATGCAGCAAAGGCAGTCCTAAGAGGAAAGTATATAGGAATACAAGCCTTTCTCAGGAAGCAAGAAATGTCTCAAGTACACAACCTAACCCTACACCTAAAGGAGCTGGAGAAAGAACAGCAAATAAAGCCTAAACCCAGCAGGAGAAGAGAAATCATAAAGATCAGAGCAGAAATCAAGGAAATAGAAACTAAAAGAACAGTAGAACAGATCAACGAAACTAGGAGCTCGTTCTTTGAAAGAATTAACAAGATTGATAAACCCCTGACCAGGCTTATCAAAAAGAAAAGAGAAATGACCCAAATCAAGAAAATCATGAATGAAAGAGGAGAGATCACAACCAACACCAAAGAAATACAAACAATTATAAGTACATATTATGAGCAACTCTATGCCAGCAAATTAGATAACCTGGAAGAAATGGAGGCATTCCTAGAGATGTATCAACTACCAAAACTGAACCAGGATGAAATAGAAAACCTGAACAGACCTATAACCACTAAGGAAATTGAAGCAGTCATCAAAAATCTCCCAAAAAACAAAAGCCCAGGGCCAGATGGCTTCCCAGGGGAATTCTACCAAACATTTCAAGAAGAATTAATACCTATTCTTCTGAAACTGTTCCAAAAAATAGAAACGGAAGGAAAACTTCCAAACTCATTTTATGAGGCCACCATTACCTTGATCCCAAAACCAGACAAAGACCCCATCAAAAAGGAGAATTACAGACCAATATCCCTGATGAACATGGATGCAAAAATTCTCACCAAAATACTAGCCAATAGGATCCAACAGTACATTAAAAGGATTATTCACCATGACCAAGTGGGATTTATCCCTGGGCTGCAAGGTTGGTTCAACATCCGCAAATCAATCAACGTGATACAATACATTAACAAAAGAAAGAACAAGAATCATATGATCCTCTCAATAGATGCAGAAAAAGCTTTTGACAAAGTACAGCATCCTTTCTTGATCAAAACTCTTCAGAGTATAGGGATAGAGGGTACATACCTCAATATCATAAAAGCCATCTATGAAAAACCTACAGCAAATATTATTCTCAATGGGGAAAAACTGAGAGCTTTCCCCCTAAGGTCAGGAACACGGCAGGGATGTCCACTGTCACCACTGCTATTCAACGTAGTATTGGAAGTCCTAGCCACAGCATTCAGACAACAAAAAGAAATCAAAGGCATCCAAATCGGCAAAGAAGAAGTCAAACTCTCACTCTTTGCCGATGTTAGGATACTTTATGTGGAAAACCCAAAAGACTCCACCCCAAAACTGCTAGAACTCAAACAGGAATTCAGTAAAGTGGCAGGATATAAAATCAATGCACAGAAGTCAGTGGCATTCCTATACACCAACAACAAGACAGAAGAAAGAGAAATTAAGGAGTCGATCCCATTTACAATTGCACCCAAAACCATAAGATACCTAGGAATAAATCTAACCAAAGATACAAAGGATCTGTACTCAGAAAACTATAAAATACTCATGAAAGAAATTGAGGAAGACACAAAGAAATGGAAAAACGTTCCATGCTCATGGATTGGAAGAACAAATATTGTGAAGATGTCAATGCTACCTACAGCAATCTACACATTCAATGCAATCCCCATCAAACTACCATCCACTTTTTTCAAGGAAATGGAACAAATAATCCTAAAATTTGTATGGAACCAGAAAAGACCCTGAATAGCTAGAGGAATGTTGAAAAAGAAAAGCAAAGCAGGTGGCATCACAATTCCGGACTTCCAGCTCTATTACAAAGCTGTCATCATCAAGACAGCATGGTACTGGCACAAAAACAGACACATAGATCAATGGAACAGAATAGAGAGCCCAGAAATGGACCCTCAACTCTATGGTCAACTCATCTTCGACAAAGCAGGAAAGAATGTCCAAAGGAACAAAGACAGTCTCTTCAACAACTGGTGTTGGGAAAATTGGATAGCCACATGCAGAAGAATGAAACTGGACCATTTCCTTACACCACACACAAAAATAGACTCCAAATGGTTGAAAGACCTCAATGTGAGACAGGAGTCCATCAAAATCCTAAAGCAGAACACAGGCAGCAACCTCTTTGACCTCAGGCACAGCAACTTCTTCCTAGAAACATTGCCAAAGGCAAGGGAAGCAAGGGCAAAAATGAACTATTGGGACTTCATCAAGATAAAAAGCTTTTGCAAAGCAAAGGAAACAGTCAACAAAACCAAAAGACAACCGACAGAATGGGAGAAGATATTTGCAAATGACATATTAGATAAAGGGCTGGTATCCAGAATCTATAAAGAACTCATCAAACTCAACACCCAAAGAACAAAGAATCCAATCAAGAAATGGGCAGAAGACATGAACAGACATGTTTCCAAAGAAGACATCCAAATGGCCAACAGACACATGAAAAAGTGCTCAATATCGCTCGGCATCAGGGAAATCCAAATCAAAACCTCAATGAGATACCACCTCACCCCAGTCAGAATGGCTAAAATTAACAAGTCAGGAAACGACAGATGTTGGCGGGGATGCGGAGAAAGTGGAACCCTCCTACACTGTTGGTGGGAATGCAAGCTGGTACAGCCACTCTGGAAAACTGTATGGATGTTCCTCAAAAAGTGGAAAATAGAGCTACCATATGATCCAGCAATTGCACTACTGGGTATTTACCCCAAAGATACAAAAGTAGGGATCCGAAGGGGTACATGCACCCCGATGTTTATAGCAGCAATGTCCACAATAGCCAAACTGTGGAAAGAGCCAAGATGTCCATAGACAGATGAATGGGTAAAGAAGATGTGGTATATATATACAATGGAATATTATGCAGCCATCAAAAGGAATGAGATCTTGCCATTTGCAATGACGTGGATGTAAGTGGAGGTTATTATGTTGAGTGAAATAAGTCAAACAGAGAAAGATATGTATCATATCATCTCACTGATATGAGGAATTCTTAATTGTAGGAAACAAACTGAGGCTTGTTGGAGTGGGGGGTGGGGTGGAAGGGATGGGGTGACTGGGTGATAAACACTGGGGAGGGTATGTGCTCTGGTAAGCGCTGTGAATCGTGCAAGGTCTCAGATCTATAGCTTTGAAACAAATAATGCAATATATGTTAAGAAAAAAAAAAGAAGAAGGTAGCGGGAGGGGAAAATGAAGGGGGGGAAATCGGAGGGGTACATGAACCATGAGAGACGATGGACTCTAAAAAACAAACTGAGGGTTCTAGAGGGGAGGGGGGTGGGAGGATGGGTTAGCCTGGTGGTGGGTATTGAGGAGGGCACATTTTGCATGGAGCACTGGGTGTTATGCGGAAACAATGAATCATGGAACACTTCATCTAAAACTAATGATGTAATGTATGGGGATTAACATAAGAATAAAAAAAATAGAATGGATGGAGAGATGCAGAGCTTCCACGACCAGCAGAAGTTGAAAGAATATGTGACCACTTATGCGGCCCTGCAAGAAATATTAAGGAGGGTTCTATAAAAGGAGAAAGACCCCAAGAGTGATCTACAACAGAAATTTACAGGGACAATCTATAAAAACAACGTCTTCACAGGCAACATGATGACAATTAATTCATATCTTTCAATAATCATTCTCAATGTGAATGGCCTAAATGCTCCGATAAAACGGCACAGGGTTGAAGATTGGATAAAAAGACAGGACCCATCCATATGCTGTCTACAAGGACTCATTTTGAACCTAAAGATACATCCAGACTGAAAGTGAAGGGATGGAGATCTATCTTCCATGCCAGCGGACCTCAAAAGAAAGCTGGGGTAGCAATTCTTATATCAGACAAATTAGATTTTAAACTAAAGTCTGTAATAAGAGACACAGAAGGTCACTATATCATTCTTAAAGGGTCTATCCAACAAGAAGATCTAACAATTGTAAATATCTATGCCCCCAACATGGGAGCGGCCATCTACACAAGCCAACTGTTAACCAAAATAAAGAGTCATATTGATAACAATACGTTAATTGTAGGAGACCTCAATACTCCACTCTCAGCAATAAACAGATCATCTAAGCAGAAAATCAACAAGAAAACAAGAGCTTTGAATGATACATTGGACCAGATGGACTTCATAGATATTTACAGAACATTCCACCCTAAAACAACAGAATACTCCTTCTTCTCGAGTGCACATGAAACTTTCTCCAGAATAGACCATATACTAGGTCACAAATCAGGTTTCAACCGATACTAAATGATTGAGATTATTCCCTGCATATTCTCAGACCACATGCTCTAAAACTGCTACTCCATCAAAAGAAAAAATTTGACAGACATTCAAACACTTGAAAGCTAAAGACCACTCTCCTCAAGAATGTTTGGGTCAACCAAGAAATCAAAGAAGAACTTAAACAATTCATTGAAATCAATGAGAACAAAAACACATCGGTCCAAAACCTATGGGATACTGCAAAGGCGGTCCTAAGGGGGAAATACATAGCCATCCAAGCCTCACTCAAAAAAATAGAAAAATCCCGAATTCACCAACTAACTCTACACCTTAAAGAACTAGAAAAAAAGCAACAAACGACGCCTAAGCCATGCATTAGAAGAGAAATAATTAAAATTAGAGCAGAAATCAATGAATTAGAAACCAGAAACACAGTAGATCACATCAACAAAACTAAAACTTGGTTCTTTGAAAGAATTAATAAGATCGATAAACCACTGGCCAGACTTATCCAAAAGAAAAGAGAAAGGACCCAAATTAAGAAAATTATGAATGAAAGGGGAGAGATCACGACCAACACCAAGGAAATAGAAACAATTATTAGAAATTATTATCAACAACTATATGCCAATAAACTGAGCAATCTGGATGAAATGGAGGCCTTCCTGGAAACCTATAAGCTGCCAAGACTGAAACAGGAAAACATTGACAACCTGAATAGGCCAATAACCAGTAACGAGATGAAGCAGTGATCAAAAACCTCCCAAAAAACAAGAGTCCAGGGCCTGATGGAGTCCCTGGGGAATTCTACCAAACATTCAAAGAAGAAATAATACCTATTCTACTGAAGCTGTTTCAAAAAATAGAAACAGAAGGAAAACTTCCAAACTCATTCTATGAGGCCAGCATTACCTTAATCCCCAAACCAGGCAAAGACCCCATCAAAAAGGAGAATTTCAGACCGATATCCCTGATGAATATGCATGCCAAAATTCTCAACAAAATCCTAGCTAATAGGATCCAACAGTACCTTAAAAGGATCATCCACTATGACCAAGTGGGATTTATCCCAGGATGCTAGTGAGGTTCAACATTCGCACATCAATCAGTGTGATAGAACATATTAATAAGAGGAGAGAGAAGAACCATATGGTCCTCTCAATTGATGCAGAAAAAGCATTTGACAAAATACAGCATCCTTTCCTGATTAAAACTCTTCAGAGTATAGGGATAGAGGGAACATTCCTCAAGCTCATAAAATCCATCTATGAAAAACCCACAGCGAATATCATTTTCAATGGGGAAAAGCTGAGAACCTTTCCTTTTAGATCAGGAACACTACAAGGATGCCCACCCTCACCACTATAGTTCAACATAGTACTAGAAGTCCTAGCAACAGCATTCAGACAACAAAAAGAAATAAAGGGTATTCAAATTGGCAAAGAAGATGTCAAACTCTCTCTCTTCACAGATGACATGATACTTTATGTGGAAAACCCAAAAGACTCCACCCCCAAATTACTAGAACTCATCCAGCAATTCAGTAATGTGGCAGGATACAAAATCAATGCACAGAAATCAGTTGCTTTCTTATACACTAACAATGCAACTGTAGAAAGAGAAATTAAGGAAACAATTCCATTTACAATAGCACCGAAAACCATAAAATACCTTGGAATAAACCTAACCAAAGAGGTAAAGGATCTATACTCTAGGAACTGCAGAACACTCATGAAAGAAATTGAAGAAGACACAAAAAGTTGGGAAAACATTCCATGCTCATGGATCGGAAGACTAAATATTGTTAAAATGTTTATGCTGCCCTTTCAATGCCGTCCCAATCAAAATACCAATGTCATTTTCAAAGTGTTTGGACAAACAATCCTAAAATTTGTATGGAATCAGAAAATACTTGGAATCTCCAAGGTAATGTTGAAATAGAAAAACAAAACTGGGGTCATCATGTTCCCTGATTTCAAGCTATATTACAAAGCTGTGATCACCAAGACAGCATGGTATTGGCACAAAAACAAACACATAGACCAATGGAAGAGAATAGAGAACCCAGATATAGACTCTCAACTCTATGGTCAAATAATCTTCGACAAAGCAGGAAAAAATATCCAGTGGTAAAAAGACAGTAAATGGTGCTGGGAAAATTGGGCAGCTATATACAGAATGGTGCTGGGAAAATTGGTCAGCTATATACAGAATAATGAAACTCGACCATTCTCTTCCACCACACATAAAGAAAAACTCAAAATGGATGAAAGATTTCAATGTGAGACAGGAATCCATCAAAATCCTAGAGGAGAACATATGCAGTAACCTCTTCGACTTCAGCCATAGCAACTTCTTTCAAGACAGGTCTCTACAGGCAAAGGAAGCAAAAGCAAGCATGAATTTTTGGGACTTCATCAAGATAAAATGCTCTGCACAGAAAAGGAAACAGTCAATAAAACAAAGAGGGAACCCACGTAATGGGAGAAGATATTTGCAAATGACACTAGAGACAAAGGGCTGGTATCCAAGATCTATAGAGAACTTATCAAACTCAACACCCAAAAAACAAATAATCAAGTCAAAGAGTGGGCAGAAGAGATGAAAAGACACTTCTCTGAAGAAGACATACAAGTGGCTAACAGACACATGAAGAAATGTTCATCATCATTAGCCATCAGGGAAATTCAAATCAAAACCACACTGAGATATCAGAATGGGAAAAGTTGACAAAGGAGGAAACAACTAATGTTGGAGAGGTTGTGGAGAAAGGGAAACCCTCTTACACTGTTGGTAGGAATGCAAGTTGGTATAGCCACTTTGGAAAACAGTGTGGAGGTTCCTCAAAAAATTAAAAATAGAACTACCCTATGACCCAGCAACTGGCCACTGGGTATTTACCCCAAAGATACAGATGTAGTTAAAAGAGGGGCCATATGCACCCCAATGTTCATAGCAGCAATGTCCACAATAACCAAACTGTGGAAAGAGCCGAGATGCCCTTCAACAGTTGAATGGATAAAGATGTGGTCCATATATACAATGGAATATTACTCAGCCATCAGAAAGGATGAATACCCAACTTTTGCATCAACATGGATTGGATGGGAGATTCTGCTAAGTGAAATAAGTCAAGCATAGAAAGACAATTATCATATGGTTTCACTTATTTGTGGAACATAAGGAATAGCACGGAGAACATTAAGAGAAGGAAGGGAAAAATGAAGGTGGTTAATCAGAGAGGGAGATGAACCATGAGATACTATGGACTCTGAGAAACAAACTGAGGGTTTTAGAGGGGAGGGGGTGGGGAGTGGGTTAGCTCTGTGTTGGGTATTAAGGAGGGCATGTATTGCATGGAGCACTGGGTGTATATGCAAACAATGAATCATGGAACACTACAACAAATACTAATGATGTACTGTATGGTGACTAACATTACATAATAAAAAAATAAAATAAAATATAAATAAATGAATGAATGAATGAATAAATAAATAATATTAAAAAAAGAAGACATACAAATGGCCAACAGACATATGAAAAAATGCTCTACATCACTTGCCATCAGGGAAATAACAAATGAAAACCACCATGAGATACCACCTTACACCTGTTAGAATAGCAAAAAATAAGAAGACAGGGATTAACAAATATTGGTGAGGATGTGGAGAAAGGGGAACCCTCTTACACTGGTGGTGGGAATGCAAGCTGGTACAGCCACTCTGGAAAACATTATGGAGTTTTGTCAAGAAGTTAAAAATAGAGCTATACTACATCCCAGCATTTGCACTACTAGGTATTTACCCCAAAGATACAAAGGTAATGACAAGAAGGGTCACATGCACCCCAATGTTCATAGCAGCAATGTCCACAATAGCCAAACTGTGGAAGGAGATGAGATGCCCTTCAACAGATGAATGGATAAAGAAGATGTGGTTCATATATACAATGGAATATTACTCAGCCATCAGAGAGGATGAATACCCACCATTTGCATTGACACGGATGGAACTGGAGGGTATTCTGCTAAGTGAAATGAGTCAAGCATAGAAAGACAATTAGTATATGGTTTCACTCACATGTGGCACATAAAGAATAGCTCAGAGGACCATAGCAGAATGGAGGGAAAACTGAAGGGGGAAAAAGCAGAGAGGGAGATGAACCACGAGAGACTATGGACTCCTGGAAACAAACTGAGGGTTTCAGAGGGGATGGGGATGGGGGAATGGGGAACCCGGGTGATGGGTATTGGGAGGGCACGTGTTGTGATGAGCACGTATATGCAACTAATGAATCATTGAACAGTACATAAAAATCTAATGATGGGGGTGCCTGGGTGGCTCAGTCGTTAAGCACCTGCCTTTGGTTCAGGTCATGATCCCAGGGTCCTGGGATCGAGCCCCGCATTGAGCTCACTGCTCAGCCAGAAGCCTGCCTCTCCCTCTCACACTCCCCCTGCTTGTGGTCCCTCTCTCTCGCTGTGTCTGTCAAATAAATAAATAAAATCTTTAAAAAACAACAACAACAATAAAAACTAAGGATGTACTATACAGGGGCTAACTGAACATAATAAAAAAATAAAAAAATAAAAAAATAAAAATGAGGTAAAAAATAAAACAAAAAAGTAATTATTGATAGATGTGTACTTTTTGCCATTTGTTAATTGTTTTCAGGTTGTTTTTGTAGTTCTTCTCTCTTTTTTTTTCTTTTCCTGCTCTCTTCCTTTGTGATTTGGTGACTTTCCTTAGTGTTGTGTTTGTATTCATTTCTCTTTGCCTTTTGTGTATCTATTATGGATATTTGGTTTGTGGCTCCCATGAAGTTCGTATATATATCCTATGTATATAGCAGTCTATTTCAAGTTGATGGTTACTTAAGTTCAAGTGCATTCTAAAAGCACTACATTTTTATCCCCCCTCATTTTATGTTTTTGATGTCATAATTTACATCTTATTATTTTGTCTATACCTAAGTATTGTAGATCTAGATGATTGTAGATATTTTCTCTTTTAACCTACATACTAGCCATATAGATGGTTGATCCACTAATTTATTCTATATTTACCTTTACCAGTGAATTTTTTTCTTTCATAATTTTCTTATTTCTAGTTATGGCCTTTTATTTTCTGTTTAAGGAAATCCCTTTAACATTTCTTATAAGGCTGGTTTAGTGGTGATGAAATTCTTTAGCTTCTTCTTGTGTGGAAAACTATTTCTCTTTTAATTCTGAGTGATAATCTTTCCATGTACAGTATTCTTTGTTGTAAATTTTTTCATTTCTTCACTTGGGATATATCATGACACTCCCTTCTAGCTTGCAGTTTCTGCTGAAAAATCAGCTTATAGTCTTATGGGGGATCCTTTGTATATAACTAGTTGTTTTTCTCTTGCTGCTTTTAAGATTTGCTCTTTAACTGTTGACACTTTGATTATAATGTGTCTTGGTATGGCTCCCTTTGGTTTCATTTTACTTAGGACACACTGTGATTCCTGAACTTGGTTGACTGTTTTCACCATCAGGTTTCCTTTACCTCTTTTTCTGAGATTTTGTCATCCTTTTGTTTGGAACATATTCCTCTATTTCCTTATTTTGTCTAACTCTTTGTTCATTTCTATGTATTAGGTATATCAGTTATGACTGATTAGTTATGATTCCTGGCCTTAAAGGAGTGAATTTATGTAGGTGACCTGGGATGCTCAATAGCTCAAAGGCTTCTGGTCACTTGAACCAGGTGCCCTATGACTGACCCCTGTATGGGTTGTGTGTACACTCTTGTTGTGGCTGGGTCACAATTAGTGCAGACTCACTGGTGTGTGGGGCTGTCCCCTGGCATGGCTGTCTGCAATGTCTTGCAATGCCTGCTACAAGCATGCTGGTAAGCAGGGTTGGCCCTCGGCCCTTCTAGCTGGAATGCTGTGGGTGCACTGGTGTGTGGGATAGGCTTCTGGTGCAGCTTGCTGTGAAATCTGACTGAGACTTTTGTAGGTATTCTGGTGTTCAGTGCTGGCTTCCCTGGATGGGGGTGCTTGGAGGAGCTCAGTTGCTTGCTGAGGGTACTTTCTGGACTGGTAGGACAGGAAGCCACTTGGGAGAAACTCTGATTCTGGCTGAGGGCATCCAGCAGGTGTGGTGGGGCCTTGAGCTACTTGGGATGGGCTCTGGTGAAGGCTGAGATCATCTGCTGACATTGGTAGGGCAGTGAGCCATTTGGCAGGCACCTAGGTCTGGCAGATGGGTTAAATGGGGCAAGTCCACAGGGGAGTTCTGGGTCAGGATGAGCAGTGCTAGCACAGCAGGTGCTGGTGCTAGGCCAGCTACAAAAAAATGAGTGCCCATCATTGCTTCTGTCCCTGGAGAATATTCCAATAGGTCCCTGCTCCTCTGTCACAATCCCTAATATTTGTCAGTGGATCTCCGTGTATAACTCAGGTGTTTTTCAAACTGATGTCTCTGTGCTGAGTCTCAGAGCAAGTGAAATCATGGGCATGCCATCTAAGAGTGAAGTCTGGATTTCCTACTGCCTTCTGCATTTCCCAGACATAAACCCTATGGTTTCAAAGTCAGATGTTATGGAGGCTCATCCTGCCAGTGCAGGTCCCTTGGACTGCAGAGCCCATTTGGGTTTTGGATTCTTTGTTCCACAGGGAGGGCCTCTATGGTTCTGATATACTTCCCACTTGTGGGTTACCATTCTGGGTGTGTGCATACTGACTAAACCACATCTCTGCCCCTCCTACCCATTTCAATGTGTCTTTTTCTTTATATCCTTAGTGGTGTATGATCTGTTCTGCTAGTCTTCAGTTTGTTTTCAGAGATAGCTGTTCTACATATAGATTAGATTTTGGTGGGTCTGTGGGACATGGTGTGCTCAAGATCTTCCTACTTCACCATCTTGATCCAACATCCAGAGCCAATTTGCTAAGATTTGGTTATATATTTTCAATCTTAAATGCATTTAATGGTAGAACTGAAAAAGAAAAAAGTGTTGAAAGAGATTCTGGCACTTCTTAGGAAGAGGTGGTTCTGAAACCCAGCTTCAGCCAATGGGCATTGATAATCTGCTGCTGCTAATCCTGTAAATCCAAGGAGGGTACTGAATGTGAATAGACATTTGAATTTGAAATAGTGTAGTCCATGGAGCCACCTTTAACAGGGATTCAATCAGCCATTGTTCCTGTGGATTCATGAATTGCTGCTCATCTGGTTGGTAGGGTTTACAGGTGGAGTGCAACTTCATTTAAAAAAAATTTTTAATTAAATTCCAGTTAACATACAATGTATTATTATTTTCAGGTGTATGATATAGTGATTCAACAATTCCATACATCACCAGGTGCTCATCACAGCAAGTGTGCTCCTTAACACCCATCACCTATTTAACACATGCCCCACCCACCTCCATTCTCCTAACCATTGGTTTGTTCTCTATAGTTAAGAGTCCATTTCTTGGTCTGCTTCTCTCTCTGTCTTTTTGTCCCCTTGCTCCTTTGTTTTCATATATTCCACATATGAGTGAAATCATATGATATTTATCTTTCTCTGACTGACTTATTTCACTTAGCATTATACTCTCTGACTCCATCCCAGTTGTTGCAAATGGCATGACTTCATTCATTTTTATGTCTGAGTAATATTCCATTATGTATATATATATCACTTCTTCTTTATCCATTCAACAATAGATGGACACTTGGGTTGTTTACATAATTTGGCTATTGTAAATAATGGGACTTTAAACATAGGAGTGCATGTATTCTTTGAATTAGTAGTGTGATTGCTGGATCATAGGACAGTTCTGTTTTTAACTTTTTGAGGAAACTCCACATCATTTTCCAGAATGGTTGCATCACTTTGCATTCCCACCAAAAGTGTGAGAGGGTTCCCCATCCTCACCAACACCTGCTGTTTCTTGTGTTGTTGATTTTAGTCATTCTGACGGGTGAGGTATCTCATTGTAGTTTTGCTTTGTATTTCCCTGATGATGAGTGATGGTGAGCATCTTTTCATGTGTCTTCCTTGGCATTTGTATGTCTTCCTTGGAAAAATGTCTATTCATGTCTTCTGTCCATTTCTTAACTGGATTATTATTTTTTTTGGTGTTTAGTTTTATACCTTCTTTATACATTTTGGATACTAACCCTTTATCAGATATGTCATTTGCAAATATCTCCTCCCATTCTGTAGGTTGCCTTTGAGTTTTGTTAATTGTGTCCTTCACTGTGCAGAAGGTTTTTATTTTGATGAAGTCCCAATAGTTTACTTTTGATTTCTTTCCCTTGCCTCAGGAGACGTATCTAGAAAGAAGTTGCTATGGCCAATGACAAAGAAATTAATGCCTGTGTTCTCTTCTAGCGTTTTAATGATCTCCTGTCTCACATTTAGGTCATTATCTCATTTTGAATTTTTTTTGTGTGTATGGTATAAGAAAATGATCCAGTTTCAATCTTTTGCATGTTGCTGTCTAGTTTTCTCAACACCATTTGTTGAAGAGACAGTTTTTTCCCCATTGGATATTCTTTCCTGATTTGTCAAAGATTAATTGACCATATAATTGTGGGTTTATTTCTGTGTTTTCTATTTGTTCTGTTCATCTATGTGTCTGTTTCTGTGCCAGTATCATATTGTTTTGATCACTATAACTTTGTAATGTAACTTGTAGTCTGAAACTGTGATGCCTCTAGCTTTTCTTTTCTGTTTCAAGATTGCTTTGGCTAGTTAGGGTCTTTGTGGTTCCATACAAATTTTTGAATTGTTCTAGTTCTGTGAATGATGCTGTTGGTATTTTGATGGGAATTGCATTAAATGTGTAGATTGCTTTGGGTAATATAGACAGTTTAACAATATTTGCTCTTCCAGTGCATGAACATGGAATGTCTTTCCATTTTTTGTGTCATCTTCAAATTCTTTCATTAATGTTTTATAATTTTCAGAGTACAGATTTTTCACCTCTTTGTTATGTTTATTCTTAGGTGTCTTATTGTTTTTGGTGCAATTGTAAATGGAATTGATTCCTTAATTTCTCTTCCTTCAGTCACATTGTTACAGTGTATAGAAATGCAACTGATTTCTGTACATTGATTTTGTATCCTGTGACTTTACTGAATTTGCTTATCAATCCTAGCAGTTTTTCTGTAGAGTCTTTAGGGTTTTCTATGTATAATATCATGTCATTTGTAAATAATGAAAGTTTTACTTCTTCCTTGCCAATTTGGATGCCTTTTATTTCTTTTTGTTGTCTGATTGCTGTGGCTAGGACTCCAGTACCATGTTAAATAACAGTAGTGGGAGTGGACATCCCTGTCTTGTCCTGACCTTAGGGGAAAAGCTCTCAGTTTTTCCCCATTGAAGATGATATTAGCTGTGGGTTTTTCATATATGGCCTTTATTATGTTGAGGTATGTTTCCTCTCAACCTTTGTTGAGGATTTTTATCATGAATGGATGCTGTACTTCATCAAATGTTTTTTCTGCATCTATTGATTTATTAATGTGGTGTGTCACATTGATTGATTTGTGAATATTGAATGATGCTTGCAATCCAGGAATAAATCCCACCATATTGTGGTGATTGACTTTTTAAAAAGTATTGTTGGATTTGATTTGCTAGTATTTTTTTGAGGATTTTTGCATCTGTGTTCATCATGGATATTGGCCTGTAGTTCTCTTTTTCAGTGTGTCTTCATTTGGTTTTGGTATCAGAGTAATGAATTTGGACGTTTTCCTTCCTTTTCTATTTTTTGGGATAGTTTGAGAATAGGTATTAAATCTTCTTTAAATTTTTGGTAGAATTCACCTGTAAAGCCATCTGGTCCTGGATTTTTGTTTGTTGGAAGTTTTTATTATTATTATTATTATTATTATTATTATTATTATTATTATTGTTATTACTGATTCAATTTCTTTCCCAGTAATCAGTCTGTTCACATTTTCTATTTCTTCCTGTTTCAATTTTGGTAGGTTATATATTTCTAGGAATTTATCCATTTCTTCTAGGTTGTCCAATTTGTTACCATATAGATTTTCATAATATTTTCTTTTTTTTTATTCTTATGTTAATCCCCATACATTACAACATTAGTTTTAGATGAAGTGTTCCATGATTCATTGTTTGCGCACAACACCCACTGCTCCATGCAGAATGTGCCCTCCTCAATACCCACCACCAGGCTAACCCATCCTCCCACCCCCCTCCCCTCTAGAACCCTGTTTGTTTTTCAGAGTCCATCGTCTCTCATGGTTCGTCTACCCCTCCGATTTCCCCCGCTTCATTCTTTCCCTCCCGCTACCTTCTTCTTCTTCTTCTTTTTTTTTTTTCTTAACATATATTGCATTATTTGTTTCAGAGGTACAGATCTGAGATTCAACAGTCTTGCACAATTCACAGCGCTTACCAGAGCACATACCCTCCCCAGTGTCTATCACCCAGTCCCCAGATCCCTCCCACCCCCCCCACTCCAACAACACTCAGTTTTTTTCCTGCGATTAAGAATTCCTCATATCAGTGAGATCATATGATACATGTCTTTCTCTTTTTGACTTATTTCACTCAACATAATAACCTCCAGTTCCATCCACGTCGTTGCAAATGGCAAGATCTCATTCCTTTTGATGGCTGCATAATATTCCATTGTATATATATACCACATCTTCTTTACCCATTCATCTGTCCATGGACATCTTGGCTCTTTCCACAGTTTGGCTATTGTGGACATTGCTGCTATAAACATCGGGGTGCATGTACCCCTTCGGATCCCTACTTTTGTATCTTTGGGGTAAATACCCAGTAGTGCAATTGCTGGATCATATGGTAGCTCTATTTTCAACTTTTTGAGGAACCTCCATACAGTTTTCCAGAGTGGCTGCACCAGTTTGCATTCCCACCAACAGTGTAGGAGGGTTCCCCTTTCTTCGCAGTTCTGCCAACACCTGTCGTTTCCTGACTTGTTAATTTTAGCCATTCTGACTGGTGTGAGGTGCTATCTCATTGAGGTTTTGATTTGGATTTCCCTGATGCTGAGCGATATTGAGCACATTTTCATGTGTCTGTTGGCCATTTGGATGTCTTCTTTGGAAAAGTTTCTGTTCATGTCTTCTGCCCATTTCTTGATTGGATTCTTTGTTCTTTGGGTGTTGAGTTTGATGAGTTCTTTATAGATTTTGGATACTAGCCCTTTATCTGATATGTCATTTGCAAATATCTTCTCCCATTCTGTCGGTTGTCTTTTGGTTTTGTTAACTGTTTCCTTTGCTTTGCAAAAGCTTTTTATCTTGATGAAGTCCCA
>NW_023270422.1:2257587-2300711 GCF_011800145.1 Mirounga leonina | reverse complement strand
ATTCCCCTGGGAAGCCATCTGGCCCTGGGCTTTTGTTTTTTGGGAGATTTTTGATGACTGCTTCAATTTCCTTAGTGGTTATAGGTCTGTTCAGGTTTTCTATTTCATCCTGGTTCAGTTTTGGTAGTTGATACATCTCTAGGAATGCCTCCATTTCTTCCAGGTTATCTAATTTGCTGGCATAGAGTTGCTCATAATATGTACTTATAATTGTTTGTATTTCTTTGGTGTTGGTTGTGATCTCTCCTCTTTCATTCATGATTTTCTTGATTTGGGTCATTTCTCTTTTCTTTTGGATAAGTCTGGCCAGGGGTTTATCAATCTTGTTACTTCTTTCAAAGAACCAGCTCCTAGTTTCGTTGATCTGTTCTACTGTTCTTTTAGTTTCTATTTCCTTGATTTCTGCTCTGATCTTTATGATTTCTCTTCTCCTGCTGGGTTTAGGCTTTATTTGCTGTTCTTTCTCCAGCTCCTTTAGGTGTAGGGTTAGGTTGTGTACTTGAGACATTTCTTGCTTCCTGAGAAAGGCTTGTATTCCTATATACTTTCCTCTTAGGACTGCCTTTGCTGCATCCCAAAGATTTTGAAAAGTTGTGTTTTCATTTTTATTGGTTTCCTTGTATTTTTTTAATTCTTCTTTAATTTCCTGGTTGACCCGTTCCTTCTTCAGTAGGATGCTCTTTAGCCTCCATGTATTTGAGTTCTTTCCGACTTTCCTCTTGGGATTGAGTTCTAGCTTCAAAGCATTGTGGTCTGAAAATAGGCAGGGAATGATCCCAATCTTTTGGTACCGGTTGAGACCTGATTTAGTACCTAGGATGTGATCGATTCTGGAGAATGTTCCATGGGCACTAGAGAAGAATGTGTATTCCGTTACTTTGGGGTGGAATGTTCTGAATATGTCTGGAAACTCCATTTGGTCTAGTGTGTCATTTAAAGTCTTTATTTCCTTGTTGATCTTTTGCTTAGACGATCTGTCCATTTCAGTGAGGGGGGTGTTAAAGTCCCCCACTATTATTGTATTGTTGTTGATGTGTTTCTTTGCTTTTGTTATTAATTGCCTTTTATAATTGGCTGCTCCCATGTTAGGGGCATAGATATTTACAATTGTTAGATCTTCTTGTTGGATAGACCCTTTAAGTAGGATATAGTGTCCTTCCTCATCTCTTATTACACTCTTTGGTTTAAAATCTAATTCATCTGATATAAGGATTGCCACCCCAGGTTCTTTTTGGTGTCCATTAGCATGGTACATGGTTTTCCACCCCCTCACTTTCAATCTGGGGGTGTTTTTGGTTCTAAAATGAGTCTCTTATAGACAGCATATCGATGGGCCTTGTTTTTTAATCCAGTCTGATAGCCTGTGTCTTTTGATTGGGGCATTTAGCCCATTTACATTCAGGGTAACTATTGAAAGATAGGAATTTAGTGCCATTGTATTGCCTGTAAGGTGACTGTTACCGAATATTGTCTGTGTTCCTTTCTGGTCTATGTTGCTTTTAGTCTCTCTCTTTGCTTAGAGGACCCCTTTCAAGATTTCTTGTAGGGCTGGTTTTGTGTTTGCAAATTCCTTTAGTTTTTGTTTGTCCTGGAAGCTTTTTATCTCTCCTTCAATTTTCAAGGACAGCCTAGCTGGATATAGTGTTCTTGGCTGCATATTTTTCTCATTTAGTGCTCTGAATATATCCTGCCAGTCCTTTCTGGCCTGCCAGGTCTCTGTGGATAGGTCTGTTGCCAATCTAATGTTTCTACCATGTTAGGTTACATATCTCTTCTCCCAAGCTGCTTTCAGGATTTTCTCTTTGTCTATGAGACTCGTAAGTTTTACTATTAGATGTCGGGGAGTTGACCTATTTTTATTGATTTTGAGAGGGGTTCTCTGTGCTTCCTGGATTTTCATGCCTGTTTCTTTCCCCAAATTAGGGAAGTTCTCTGCTATAATTTGCTCCATTATACCTTCTGGCCCTCTCTCTCTTTCTTCTTCTTCTGGGATCCCAAGTATTCTAATGTTGTTTCGTCTTATGTTATCGCTTATCTCTCGAATTCTGCCCTCGTGATCCAGTAGTTGTTTATCTCTCTTTTTCTCAGCTTTTTTATTTTCCATCATTTCATCTTCTATATTACTGATTCTCTCTTCTGCCTCATTTATTCTAGCAGTTAGCGCCCCCATTTTTGATTGAAGCTCATTAATAGCCTTTTTGATTTCTACTTGGTTGGATTTTAGCTCTTTTACTTCTCCAGAAAGAGTTTCTCTAATAACTTCCATATTTTTTTCAAGCCCAGCTAGTATCTTTAAAGTGATGATTCTGAACTCTAGATCTGACATTGTACTAATGTCTGTATTGAGTAGGTCCCTGGCAGTTGGTACTACCTCTTGTTCTTTTTGTTGAGGTGATTTTTTCCGTTTTGTCATTTTGTGCAGAGGAGAATAGATTAATGAGAGAACAAAATGCTAGCAGAGTAACCATGTCCCCAGAAAATATACTCTAAACAAATCAGAAAAGACCTGAAGCAGTGGGATAAGAAGGGGAAAGAGAGAAAAAAGAAAAAGAAAAAAAAAAGAAAAAGATAAAGATAAAGACAAAAACAAACAAAACAAAACAAGAACAACAAAAGAAAAACCAGAATGTGATCAAATATGATCTATATGGTATATAGATCAGTGCCACACACTAGATTTGGGGTGTATTTTGGTCTTTTAGAAGAAAGTGTCTCCCAAAATTTTAAAGAAAGAAAAACTTATATATGTACAAAAATAAGGGTTGATATGATGAAGGGATGGAAAATGACTGTAAAAATGGAAATTATAAAAAATTTTATAAAAGGAATCGATAAGAAGTTGTTTGAAAAAAGAAAGAAGATGATTTAAAAAAAAGAAAAAAGAAAAAGAAAAAAAAAGGGAGAGGATGTGATCAGGCAGGGGAATAGAAAACACCATATACTAGAGATTTAGGGTATATTTTAATTTGTTAGAAGAAACTATCTCAAAATTTTAAAGAGAGAACAACTCATATATATAAGCCAAAAATACGGGTAACTACTATGAAGGGATAGAATATGACTCTAAAAATGAAAAATAAAAATGTTTTTTTTAAAAAAAGGGATTGATAAGATGTTGTTTGAAAAAGGGAAAAAGAAAAATTCAAAAAGAAATAAAAAGACAAAAAGACAGTTAAAAAAAAATTAACTTTAAAAGACTAAGGAATCATGGTAAAAAAGCCTTGAATTCTATGTGCAGTAGTCCCCTAGCGCTGCAGTTCTGCTGTTCTCATTGATCGGTAAACTTGGTCTTGGCTGGCTGTTCTCGCTGATCTTCTGGGGAGGGGCCTGTTGCCGTGGTTTCCAGATGTCTCTGCCGGAGGCGGAATTGCCCCGCCCTTGCCCCCTCCCGGCTAAGTAATCTGCTTGGGTTTGCTCTCCAGGGCTTTTGTTCCCTGCGAGCTTTCCGTACAGCTTTGGAGTCAGAGAGTGAAAATGGGGGCCTCCCAATCTCCGCCCCGGAGGAGCCGAGAACTCGGGCCCCGCTCCTCAGTGAGCCCCCAGAGAAAAGCCGTCAGTCACTCCCGTCTCCCCGGTCTGCAGCTGCACTCGGTGCTCAACCGGCCTGTGACCACGCGTTTCTATCCCTGGCACCCGACCCCATGTGGAGTCTCTAAACCCAGCAGATCCCTGCAGTGCGCTCCCATGCCGCTCCTCCCGGGGGAGGAAGGGGAGTCTCCCCGGATCTGCCGCTTGTTGGGTCTCTGCTGGAGGAGCAGGGGCCCGACTGTGCCGCGGATCACAGTTTATGGCAACCCCGAGCTGAGAGCCCGCGCCTGGGCTCCGCCTCTGCAGCTGGCTTCCCTGCTCTGTTACCTGGGAGCTCTGCCGCACTCAGGCACCCCCGGTCTTTCTGTGACCCCGAGGGTCCTGAGATCACACTGTCCCGGAGGGTTCCACCCCCCGCTTAGCCACCAGAGTGATGTCCCTCAGCGGAGCAGAGTTTTAAAAGTTCCGATTTTGTGCTCCGCGGCTCTATCACTTGCTAGAAACAGCCGACGGAGGCCCCTCCCCGCCGTCTATCCTCACGAATATCGCCTCGGATTCACTTCTCCGCACGTCCTACCTTCCAGAAAGTGGTCGCTTTTCTGATGAGAGAGTTGTTGCTCTTCTTTTCTTCGATCTCCTGTTGGGTTTGTAGGTGTTCAGAATGGTTTGGTCCCTATCCACCTGAATTCCTGAGAGGAGACGAAATCCAGGTCTCCTACTCCTCCGCCATCTTGCTCCACCCCCCGATACATGTTTTTTTGAACCTTAAACTATTAAATAGAATTATACCTTCGGCAGCAGAGGGGGGCCGGCCCCGTTTTCCCGCTCCCTGGCGGCGGCGTGTCTTCCGCGGAGCACCCCCTCATCCGGGTAGCGGTGCGCGGCACGTGGTCTCACTTCATAATATTTTCTTACAGTTGTTTGTATTTCTGTGATGTTGTTTGTTATTTCTCCTCTAATTTGTGATTTTATTTATTTGGGTCCTTTCTCTTTCTTTTTTTGTTAAGTTTGGCTTTATCAATTTTATTTATTTTTTTCAAATACCAGCTCCTTATTTCATTGATCTGTTGTATTGTTTTTGTTTTGTTTTGTTGTTGTTTCTATATCATTTATCTCTGCTGTAATCCTTATTATTTCCTTCCTTCTGCTGGCTTTAGGTTTCATTTGTTGTTCTTTTTCTAGCCCCTTTAGTTGTAAGTTTATGTTGTTTATTTAAGATCTTTCTTGCTTCTTGAATTAGGCCTATATTGCTATAAACTTCCCTCTTAGGATGGCTTTTTTGCATTCCAAAGATTTTGGACCATTTTGTTTTCATTTTCATTTGTTTCCATGCAAGTTTTGATTTCTTTTTTAATTTCCTGGTTGACCAATTCATTGTTTAATAGCAAGTGTTGAACCTCCATGTATTTGTGGTCTTTCCAGCTTTTTCCTCATGGTTGATTTTTAGTTTCCTAGTGTTGTGGTCAGAAAAGATGCATAGTATGACTTCAATCTTCTTGAGTTGTTTTCATTTATGGGCTAATATGTGATCTATTCTGGAGAATGTTCCCTGTGCACTTGAAAAGAATGTGTATTCTGCTGTTTTTGGATGGATTGTTCTGAATATATCTGTTAAATCTATCTGGTCCAATGTGTCACTCCAAGCCATTGTTTCCTTATTGATTTTCTGCTTAGATATCTGTCCAGTGATGTAAGTGAGGTGTTAAAGTCCCCTACTATTGTATTATTATCAATGAGTTACTTTATGTCTGTTATTAATTGCTTTATGTATTTGTGTCCTCTCACATTGGGTGCATAAATATTTATAATTGTTAAATCTTCTCATTAGATTGTCCCCTTTGTTATTATATAGTACTCTTCTTTGTTTCTTGTTACAGTCTTTGTTTTAAAGTCTAGTTTGTCTGATATAAGTATTCCTACTCCAGCTTTCTTTTGACTTCCATTTGCATGATAAATGTTTCTCCATCCCCTCACTTTCAATCTACAGGTGTCTTTATGACTAAAATGAGTCTCTTATGGGCAGAATATAGGTGGGTCTTGTTTTTTATTCATCCTGACACCCTATGTCTTTTGATTGGAGCATTTAGTCCATTTACATTTAAAGTAATTTTTTTAAAAAAGATTTTATTTACTTGACAGAGAGAGAGACAGAGAGAGCAGGAACACAAGCAGTGGGAGTGGGAGAGGGAGAAGCAGAAGCAGGCTTCCCACCAAGCAGGGAGCCCGATGCAGGGCTTGATCCCAGGATCCTGGGATAATGACCTGAGCTGAAGGCAGAAGCTTAATGACTGAGTCACCCAGGCGCCCCTAAAGTAATTATTGATAGATATGTATTTATTGTCATTTTATTACTTGTTTTGTGGTTGTTTCTGGAGATTTTCTCTGATCCTTTCTTGTCTTTCTCTCTTTCATGTTTTGCTGATTTTCTTTAGTGATATATTTGGATTTCTTCCTCTTTATTCTTCTCATGTTTATTAGTGGTTTTGATATATGGTTACCATTAGGTTTGTATATAACCTCTTCTGCATATAGCAGTCTATATTTAGTTGATGGTCATTTAAGTTTGAATGCATTTTTTTCTCCTTTCCTCCCTATAATTTAGGTATATGTTATATTTTATATACTTTTTTTGTGAGTTCCTTGACTTTTTTTAACAGAAATATTCATTTTTTACTGCTTTCGTGTTTCCTACCTTCATATTTTACTTTTGGTCTCTCTTTTCCACTCAAAATGTCCCAGTTAATAGTTCTTGCAGGGCTGGTTTAGTGGCCATGAGCTCCTTTAGTTTTTGTCTGGGAAACTCTTTAACTCTCCTTCTATTCAGAATGATAACCTTGGTGGAAAGAATATTCTTGACTATAGATTTTTCCTGTCCAACACTTTGAATATATCATACTACTCTCTTCTGGCTTGCTAAGTTTCTCTTGAAAAATTTCCTGCTAGCCTTATGGGTTTTCCTTTGTAAGTTAATGACTCCTTTGGCCTTGCTGCTTTTAAGAATTTTTTCTTTATCACTGTATTTTGTAAATTTAATTACAATATGTCTTGTTGTGGGTCTGCTTTCGGTGATTTTGGTGGGAGTTCTCTGTGCCTCCTGGATCTGGGTATATGTTACCTTTCCCAGATTAGGGAAGTATTTCTTCAAATAGATTATCTGCCCCCCTCTCTATCTTCTTCTGAGTCTCCTATAATATTAATTTATTACATTTGATGAAGTAGCTGAATTCCCTAAGTCTATTTTTACTTTACATAATTTTTCTTTCTCTCTTTTGTTCAGCTTCTTTGCTTTCCATTACTTTGTCTTCTAAGTAATTAATTCATTCCTCTGCTTCTTCCAGCCTGTTGTTCATTGCATCAAACATATTTCTAATTTCATTTATTACATTACTCATCTCAGATTGATTCTTTTTTAACTTATCTCTGCAGAAAGGGTCTGTCTGATGTCTTCCATTCTTTTCTCAAGTCCAGTGAGTATCCTTATAAATGTTGCTTTAAATTCTCCATCAGGCACATTACTTTTATCTGTTTTGTTTATATGTCTGGCCCTGGTCTTATTTTTTTTAAGATTTATTTATTTATTTATTTATTTATGAGAGTGTGCGTGAGCAGGAGGGGCAGAGGGAGAAGCAGAGAGAGAATCTTAAGCAGACTCTGCACTGAGTGCAGAGCCCAACATGGGGCTCAATCCCATCACCCTGAGATCATGACCTGACCTGAAATCAAGAGTCAGATGCTTAACTAACTGAGCCACCCAGGCTCACCTCTCTGGCCCTGGTCTACTCTTGTTCTTTCATTTGGGATAAATTCCTCTGTCTTTTAATTCTGTCTAAGTCTCTTTCTGTATCTGTGTTTTAGAAAAGCCAGTTATGTCTCCTGCTCCTAAAAGTAATGGCCTTATGAAGAAGAGGTCATGTAGTACCCAAGGCCTGCCACTCCAGGGAGTGTCTTCAGTGTGTGCTGTGTGTGCTCTGTTGTTGTTTTTTGGCTGCTCTATCCTGGCCAGTCATCTTCAGAGGCTCTGCATGCCTACTGAGGGCAGTGTTTGGTCCCTGGCCTGAACGTGATGAGTTTTAATTAGGTGTGCTCTGATCTAAGTACCATATCCATCAGAACTGACACCCTGATGAACTCTTTGGTTGGAAGACTTGGTGTGAGTAGGGATTTGCATTGGTCTCTCGGGGGAGGGACTACCACATTGGAACTGAGGTAAGTGTGACTGAGAAGGGTAATTTCATCAGTGCACAGGGATGCAGGGCTAAATGCAAGCAAGTTAGGCAGCCAATTTTGGCTGTGCTGCTTTCCACAGGTGGCTCTGTGTTTATGCTAAGGGGCAGGGGAGGGAAATGGCTCCAGCCAAGTCCTTTGTTCCAGAGAAATGTCTCCATGAATGCTCTTCTGATAAGAACAAATATTCACCCCACTGTGTGCCCCAGGCACTCCTCAGATCACTGTTTCCATGCTCTCCGCTCTCAGGTTGTTTGCCTGTCTTCCCTCCAAGACCAGCACATTGACCTCTGGGGTCTATCCAAGCCAAGCCTACTGACTTTTAAAACTCCAGGCTTTAAACCTCACTGGTTGCAAGAACTCATGAAATTCAGCCTGTCTCATTTTCTATGCCAATGGCTATAGAGAAATGTTCTCCTGTGCATTCCCATGTGTGCTCCTCTATCTCTCTCACCTTTCTCTGCTACGATGCCCCCCCCTTCCCTCCACAGCATCCACGATCTCTTTCTACACTAAACCATGTCTCTGCACTTCCTACCTTCTTCAATGTGGCCTCTTCTTTCCCTTTAGTTGTGGAGTTTGTTCTATCAGTCTTCAGGTTGATTTCTGGGGTATTTAGGATAATTTGATAGTTATCTAGTTATATTCGTGGGTGAGCTTAGGGTCCTCCTACTCTGCCACTATCTTTCTGCCTCCAGTGTGCAACTCCATTTTCGGTTGAAGAGGATGATGATACTAATAGGTATTTATGAGGGCTTACTGTGTACTGGATACCATTCTAAGCAGCCCACACATATTAACTCATTTAATTCTTACAACAACCCTGTAGGTAGTGATGTTATTCTCCCCATTACAATTGAGGAAACATCCAGATAGTTTAGGTAACTGTCCAGTGTCATACTCTGGTGAGCTGCCTCTTAACTGCCACACCTGCATCCTTTTCTTAAATAGCAAGTGTAACAATATATGCAAGAAACCAGACAAATCATCCCCCACCCCAACCCAAATTGCAACAAAAATTGATATGTATTATTTGCTTATTGGTTCAGTGTCTTTCTCAGAGCCCTGTAGGTGTCATAAGTTATACTATATTCTGATGCCCCTGTTGTTCCAACTTAGGTATTGCTTGTAGAAAACATTAAGTGACAGAAGAAACAAAACTCATTTCATTAACACTTCACAGTGATGCTCTGTTAACTGACCTTAATGATCCAAATATTTCAGGTGAGACTGTTCTTTGGCTTAAAGAATGCAGATAATAATCTCCACTTGCTGTGGTCTGGCTTGCACCAATTCAAAACCCTCTGCTGCTTCTCTCCCATCTGCTTTTTTCTGTCTTGATTTCTTTATTCCAAGCAACACAATTTTAGAGTATTTTTGCTTCCTTTCTGGGCTTGCAGTTTGCTGGGCAATAAGTATCCACCTTGCAAATCCATAGTGCTTCTCTCCAACCAAAATTCTATTGAAACCTGCCTCTTGCTAAACAAAATTGGTCAGGACCCCAGCCTCTGCCAAACCCCTCATTTCTTCCACTATGATCCCTTTTGGCATAGAACGTTGCATTAACACAACCAGTACTTATGCATCTACAGTCGTATTCTATATTTTAGGTTAAAGAAATTATATTTTATTTGGGAACACCATGTTTATACATTTGTTTGTTTGTTTTTTAATTTGGCAGAGCCATAGACTACTGTGGAATCTTAAATATTGATTAAAAAAAAACTGCCCCGGCTTAATGCCTTTTCAATATAAAAGACAAAGTTAAATTTATAATCATAGTAGGAGACTATAGAACATGTTTTAAAAGTTTTGGCTATTCTTTTTGAAGGCCAATATGTTCAGTAAATATGAAAAACAAAACACATTAACTATTCATGGGATATTTAGGAGAAAATGAAAACGAGCCTGCTTGTGCTCTTTACCACCTGACAAAACGTTCTTAGTTCATTTTCTAGCTTCAATGTACCAAATGTGAGATTTTTTTCCAAATTAGTAATGAAACACATTCCTTGAAGCAACAGTTTTCTTTGCAAACACTCTTTGCATTTTCTGCTTGTATTTGAAGATTCCTTTTAGACCAGGGGGGATCTGGACTTAAGTATGTACTAAACAATGGCTTTCTATATCATGCTGCCAGGGAGCAAAATGTGATAACCATTAGTGCTCCCCAGAATGCATGCAGTCAGGTGGAGCAATTGCTAAAATGATGGCCACACAAAGCATTTTAGAAAATAACACCAAGAATTATTATCCCCAAATAAAGAGAGAATCCATTTATACTCAAACTAGTGGGTTTTATTATTTTTCTTCTTCCTGCTGACTCTAGCCTTATCTACACAAATCAAGCATTTGATTCCCTGGCTTCAGTATGAGCATGGCATTACTGATTGGCCAGACAACCCCTAAGGGAGGTCACACTCAGCCTGAATAATCCAGCTAGATTGGCTAAGTCTCTTGGTTTATGAGTGATCTTTATATTTCAGTCATTCTTATATTTTTTTTCACCTCTGGGGTTAATTCTTTGCTCCTCCATCTTGAGCTTCAGAAACTAACATCTTAGAAGGCTCCATCCCTATGGTGTTGTTAGGAGTCAGAAATGAAAGGGTGAGTGATGGAGAAGTGAGGGAAGTCTTTCATAGCTGTGGAATCGGTACCCAGAAACAAGCTTTGCTGACTCATTTGCCCTGACGGGTCAGTTTAGGGTATAAAGCAGAGAACTGGGGACCAGTTATAACCATATAAGGACTATAGGGAAAACCAAATTTGTTTTGACTGGGTCTATGAAAACATGAATTATCAGAGCTAACGGCATCATGGGTCAAACAAATGTGGCCACAACTACTGTTACGTGGCTCACTTGAGAGATGCTTCTTGCAAAAAGAAAGGGAGCAAGGGAACTTAAAATGAGATTTTTATATTGATTATTACCTTTGACCAGAAAGTGTAAACATATAATTTTTTATATTTCCAAAGAGCTCTGAAAGAAAAGAGAAAGGTCTATTATTTATTAAATTCCTGTTATTTGCCAACTGGTATTTGCCACATGCTATACATGGCACATATCATTTTAATCCTCCTGCCAATAATATGAGGTAGTTGTATTCTACACAATTTGCTTCTGTGGAATTGAGGCAGAGAGGCCAACCTACTGGTCTGAAGTTCATAGGCTTTAAGTTGCAGAGTTGGGATTGATTTATTTATTTTACTTAAATTCAATTAGTCACCATACAGTACATCATTAGTTTTTGATGTAGTGTTCCATGATTCATTGTTTGCATTTAACACCCGGTACTCATTACAACACATGCCCTCCTTAATACCCATCACCGGGCTAACCAATCCCCCCATCCACCTCCCCTCTGAAACCCTGTTTGTTTCCTGGAGTCCATAGACTCTCATGGTTCACCTCCCCCTAGGATTTCCCCCTCTTCTGTTTTCCCTTCCTTCCCCTAATGTCCTCCATGCTATTCCTTATGTTCCACATATGAGTGAAACCATATGACAATTGTCTTTCTCTGCTTGTCTTATTTCACTTAGCAGAATCTCCTCCAGTTCCATCCATGTTGATGTAAAAGTTGGGTATTCATCCTTTCTGATAGCTGAGTAATATTCCATTGTATATATGGACCACATCTTCTTTATCCATTCATCTGTTGAAGGGCATCTCGGCTCTTTCCACAGTTTGGCTATTGCGGACATTGCTGCTATGAACATTGGGGTGCATATGGCCCTTCTTTTCACTACATCTGTGTCTTTGGGGTAAATACCCAGGAGTGCAATTGCTGGGTCATAGGGTAGCTCTATTTTTAAATTTTTGAGGAACCTCCACACTGTTCTCCAAAGTGGCTGTACCAACGTGCATTCCCACCAACAGTGTAAGAGGATTCCCCTTTCTCCACAACCTCTCCAACATTTGTTGTTTCTTTCCCTGTCCATTTTGGCCATTCTAACTGGTGTAAGGTGGTATCTCAATGTGGTTTTGATTTGGATTTCCCTGATGGCTAATGATGATGAACATTTTTTCATGTGTCTGTTAGCCATTTGTATGTCTTCTTCAGAGAAGTGTCTGTTCATCTCTTCTGCGCACTTTTTGACTTGATTATTTGTTTTTTGGATGTTGAGTTTGAGAAGTTCTTTATAGATTTTGGATTACCAGCCCTTTATCTGTAGTGTCATTTGCAAATATCTTCTCCCATTCTGTGGGTTGCCTCTTTGTTTGGTTGACTGTTTCCTTTGATGTTCAGAACCTTTTTATCTTGATGAAGTCCCAAAAGTTCATTTTTGCTTTTGTTTCACTAGTTTTGGAGATGTATCTTAAAAGAAGTTGCTGTGGCTGATGTCAAAGAGGTTACTGCCTATGTTCTTCTCTAGGATTTCGATGGATTTCTGTCTCACATTGAGGTCTTTCATCCACTTTGAGTTTATCTTTGTCAGTGGTGTTAGAGAATGGTCGAGTTTCATTCTTCTGCATGTGGCTGTCCAATTATCCCAGCACCATTTATTGAAGAGACTCTTTTTTCCATTGCATGTTTTTTCCTGCTTTGTCAAAGATTATTTGACCATAGAGTTGAGGGTCCATATCTGGGTTCTCTATTCTGTTCCATTGGTCTGTATGTCTGTTTTTGTGCCAGTACCATACTGTCTTGGTGATTACTGCTTTGTAACATAGCTTGAAATCGGGCAACGTGATGCCCCCAGCTTTGTTTTTCTTTTTCAACATCTCCTTGGCGATTCAGGGTCTTTTCTGATTCCATACAAATTTTAGGATTCTTTGTTCCAGCACTTTGAAAAATATCATTGGAATTTTGATTGGGATAGCATTGAAGGTATAGATTGCTCTGGGTAGCATAGACATTTTAACAGTGTTTATTCTTCCGATCCATGAGCATGGAATATTTTTCCATCTTTTTCTGTCTTCTTCAATTTCTTTCATGAGTGTTCTGTAGTTCCTCGAGTACAGATCCTTTTCCTCTTTGGTTAGGTTTATTCCGAGGTATCTTATGGTTTTTGGTGCTATTGTAAATGGAATCCTTTCTCTAATTTCTCTTTCTACAGTTGCGTTGTTAGTGTATAAGAAAGCAACTGATTTCTGTGCATTGATTTTGTATCCTGGCACATTACTGAATTGCTGGATGAGTTCTAGTAATGTGGGGGTGGAGTCTTTTGGGTTTTCCACATAAAGTATCATGCTGTCTGCGAAAAGAGAGAGTTTGACTTCTTCTTTGCCAATTTGAATACCTTTTATTTCTTTTTGTTGTCTGATTGCTGTTGCTAGGACTTCTAGTACTATGTTGAACAACAGTGGTGAGAGTGGGCACCCTTGACGTGTTCCTGATCTTAAGGGAAAGGCTCTCAGCTTTACCCCATTGAGGATGATATTTGCTGTGGGTTTTTCATAGATGGATTTTATGAGCTTGAGGAATGTTCCCTCTATCCGTATACTCTGGAGAGTTTTAATCAGGAAAGGATGTTGTATTTTGTCAAATGCTTTTTCTGCATCAATTGAGAGGACCATATGGTTCTTCTCCCTCCTCTTATTAATGTGTTCTATCACATTGATTGATTTGCGAATGTTGAACCACCCTTGCATCCCAGGGATAAATCCCACTTGGTCGTGGTGGATGATCCTTTTAATGTATTGTTGGATCCTATTAGCTAGGATTTTGTTGAGGATTTTGAAATCCATATTCATCAGGGATATCGGTCTGAACTCCTTTTTGATGGGGTCTTTGCCTGGTTTGGGGATTAAGGGAATGCTGGCCTCATAGAATGAGTTTGGAAATTTTCCTTCTATTTCTATTTTTTGAAACAGCTTCAGTAGAATAGGTATTATTTCTTCTTTGAATATTTGGTAGAATTCCCCAGGGACTCCATCAGGCCTTGGACTCTTGTTTTTGGGGAGGTTTTTGATCACTGCTTCAATCTCGTTACTGGTTATTGGCCTATTCAGGTTGTCAATGTCTTCCTGTTTCAGTCTTGGCAACTTATAGGTTTCCAGGAAGGCCTCCATTTCATCCAGATTGCTCAGTTTATTGGCATATAGTTGTTGATAATAATTTCTAATAATTCTTTCTATTTCCTTGGTGTTGGTCGTGATCTCTCCCCTTTCATTCAAAATTTTCTTAATTTGGGTCTTTCTCTTTTCTTTTGGATAAGTCTGGCAAGTGGTTTATTGATCTTATTAATTCTTTCAAAGAACCAACTTCTAGTTTCGTTGATCTGATCTACTGTGTTTTTGGTTTCTAATTCATTTATTTCTGCCCTAATTTTAATTATTTCTCTTCTAATGCGTGGCTTAGGCGTTGTTTGTTGCTTTTTCTCTAGTTCTTTAAGGTGTAGAGTTAGTTGGTGAATTCGGGATTTTTCTATTTTTTTGAGTGAGGCTTGGATGGCTATGTATTTCCCCCTTAGGACCGCCTTTGCAATATCCCATAGGTTTTGGACTGATGTGTTTTCATTCTCACTGATTTCCATGAATTGTTTAAGCTCTTCTTTGATTTCTTGGTTGACCCAAACATTCTTGAGCAGAGTGGTCTTTAGTTTCCAAGTGTTTGAATGTCTGCCAAATTTTTTCTTGTGATAGAATTCCAGTTTTAGAGCATTGTGGTCTGAGAATATGCAGGGAATAATCTCAATCTTTTAGTATCGGTTGAAACCTGATTTGTGACCCAGTATATGGTCTATTCTGGAGAAAGTTCCATGTGCGCTTGAGAAGAATGAATATTCTGTTGTTTTAGGGTGGAATGTTCTGTAAATATCTAAGAGGTCCATTTGGTCCAATGTATCATTCAAAGCTCTTGTTTTCTTGTTGATTTTCTGCTTAGATGATCTGTCTATTGCTGAGAGTGGAGTATTGAGGTCTCCTACAATTAACGTATTGTTATCAATATGACTCTTTATTTTGGTTAACAGTTGGCTTGTGTAGATGGCCGCTCCCATGTTGGGGGCATAGATATTTACAATTGTTAGGTCTTCTTGTTGGATAGACCCTTTAAGAATGATATAGTGACCTTCTGTGTCTCTTATTACAGACTTTAGTTTAAAATCTAATTTGTCTGATATAAGAATTGCTACCCCAGCTTTCTTTTGAGGTCTGCTGGCATAGAAGATAGATCTCCATCCCTTCACTTTCAGTCTGGATGTATCTTTAGGTTCAAAATGAGTCCTTGTAGACAGCATATGGATGGGTCCTGTCTTTTTATCCAATCTGCAACCCTGTGCCATTTTATGGGAGCGTTTAGGCCATTCACGTTGAGAGTGATTATTGAAAGATATGAATTAATTGTCATCATGTTGCCTGTGAAGACATTGTTTTTATAGATTGTCCCTGTAAATTTCTATTGTAGATCACTCTTGGGGTCTTTCTCCTTTCATAGAACCCCCCTTAATATTTCTTGCAGGGCTGGCTTAGTGGTCACATATTCTTTCAACTTCTGCCGGTTGTGGAAGCTCTGCATCTCTCCATCCATTCTAAATGAAAGCCTTGCCAGATAAAGTATTCTTGGCTGCATGTTCTTCTCATTTAGTACCCTGAATATGTCTTGCCAGGCCTTTCTGGCTTGCCAGGTCTCTGTGGATAGGTGTGACGATATTCTGATGTTCCTCCCTCTGTACGTAAGGAATCTCTTCCCCCTAACTGCCCTTAGGATGGTTTCCTTAGTTCTAAGATTTGTGAGTTTTACTATTACATGCCAGGGTGTTGGCCTGTTTTCCTTGATCTTAGGAGGGGGTCCTCTCTGCCTCTAGGACGCGAATGTTTGTTTCATTCCCCAGATTAGGGAAGTTCTCATCTACGATTTGCTCAAATATATCTTCTAGCCCTCTCTCTCTCTCCACTTCCTCTGGGATTCCAATTATTCTGACATTGGAACGCCTCATGGTGTCACTTATTTCTCTGATTCTATTTTCATGGATTCTGAGTTGTTTTTCCCTGGCCTCGTCTTTTCTCTTTTTATCTATTATACTGTCTTTCAGATCGCTTATTCTCTCTTCTGTCTCAGTTACCCTAGCTGTTAGATTATCTAAATTGGATTGGATCTCACTGATAGCATTTTTAAGTTCTGCCAATTCACCTTTTATTTCTGCCCTTAGAGACTCTATGCTGCCATTAATTGATTTCTCCATTCTAGCCATTGTCTTCACAATTGCTAGCCTGAATTCCATCTCCGACATCTTGGTTGTGTCTTCATCCATTTGTAAATCTGCAGCATAAGTCATAATCTCTGAGTCTTTTCTGTTTGGGGGGCTCCTCCTCCTAGTCATTCTGTTGTTGGGTGTTTGAGGGAATGTATCGAGTACAAATTATTGACCAGAACCCAAGCAAGATGCACCTGTTTTCTTGGAACCTTAGGGTTGCTGGCCTCTTGTTTTCCCAGACTGTCTTCTGCGGGAGGGGCTTGCTGCGCTGTTACTCAGGCAACCCTGTTTGGGCAGAGTTGCCCTGTGCCCCTGTGGCGGGGGATGGGCTCAGTGGGAATTAGTCTTTGGGGCTTTTGTTCTCTGGCGCCTTTCCCTGGTGGCTTTCTGCGTCTCTTCCGCGAGTCAGAGCAGAAGAGACCGTTTCCAACCCTCTGCCTCAGAGCAGAGAGACCTCAGTCTGTTCTTCAGTGAGCTCTCCAGGCCACACTGTCTCCGTTTCTGTCTGTGCTGCTATAAACTTCAGTGTCCTGGGTTGTGCGCCCCTCTGCAGTGCTCCTAGTCCTGCCTCCAGGTCGGAGCACGTCTCTGCCCTTTGTGCTTCTAAAACCGCCAGCCGCTCCCAATTCGTGCGCACGTGACTCCGCCACTTGGGGTTTCCACCCCCAGGGTTGCAGTTCACCGGCACGACCCCGGCACACCGGGTTTCCATCTCGGAGGCTGTAGTTCGCGTTCACGCGACAATCGCTCTGGTTTCTGTCTGGGGGGGCTGCAGTTAGCATGCGCACGACCCCACCGGTCTGGTTTTCCACCTCGGGGCTGCCCTAAAATTCTTTCCCAACTCTACTGGTCTGTGAGTCTGTGCCCCATCCTGCAGCCCGCGAGGCTGTCACTCACTGGCGGTGTAGGATCCCCATGGCCAGGCACCCTCCCACTGCCGTTTATCCTCCGATATCTGCCCACAGGATCACAGCTCTCCGCTTCGTACCTCAAAACCAACTGCCTGTGATATTCTGTTTGTAGAGATCCAGATCTTCTTACATCTCAGGCTGGTTTCGTGGGTGCTCAGAGTGGTCTGGTAGTTATCCAGCTCAATTCCGGGGACCAGTTGAAATAGGGTCTCCTACTCCTCCGCCATCTTTCCCCTCTCTCAGCTTTGCTTTTCTTTCGACATTCCTCTGGGTGTTCGGGGTCTTTTCTACTTCTATATAAATTTTAGGATTATTTGTTCCATTTCTTTGGAAAAAGTTTATGCTATTTTGATAGGGATTGCATTGAATGTGTAGAGTGCTCTAGGTAGCAATGACATCTTCACAATATTTGTTCTTCCAATCCATGAGCGTGGAATGTTTTTCCATTTCTTTCTGTCTTCCTCAATTTCTTTCATGAGTATTGTATTGTTTTCTGAGTACAGATTCTTTGCCTCTGTGGTTAGATTTATTCCTAGGTATCTTATGGTTTTGGGTGCAATTGTAAATGGGATAGACTCCTTCATTTCTCTTTCTTTTGTCTTGCTGTTGGTGTATAGGAATGCCACTGACTTCTGTGCATTGATTTTATATCCTGTCACTTGACTGAATTCCTGTATGAGTTCTAGCAGTTTTGGGGTGAAGTCTTCTGGGTTTTCCACATAAAGTATCATATCATCTGCAAAGAGTGAGAGATCGACTTCTTCTTTGCTTATTCGGATGCCTTTTATTTCTTTTTGTTGTCTGATGGCTCTGGCTAGGACTTCTAGTACTATGTTGAATAGCAGTGGTGATAGTGGACATCCCTGCCCCGTTCCTGACCTTAGGGGGAAAGCTCTCGGTTTTTCCCCATTGAGAATGATATTCGCTGTGGTTTTCATAGATGGTTTTTATGATATTGAGGCATGTACCCTCTATCCCTATACTCTGAAGACTTTTGATCAAGAAAGGATGCTGTATTTTGTCAAATGCTTTTCTGCATCTATTGAGAGGATCATATGGTTCTTGTTCTTTCTTTTATTAATGTATTGTATCACACTGATTGATTTGTGGATGTTAAATCAACCTTGCAGCCCAGGGATAAATCCCAGTTGGTCGTGGTGAATAATCCTTTTAATGTACTGTTGGATCCTACTGGCTAGTATTTTGGTGAGAATTTTTGCATCTATGTTCATCAAGGATATTGGTCTGTAATTCTCCTTTTTGATGGGGTCTTTGTCTGGTTTGGGGACCAAGGTAATGGTGGTCTCATAAAATGAGTTTGGAAGTTTTCCTTCCATTTCTATTTTTTGGAACAGTTTCAGAAGAAGAGGTATTCATTCTTCTTTAAATGTTTGGTAAAATTCTCCTGGGAAGCCATCTGGACATGGGCTTTTGTTTGTTGGGAGATTTTTGATGACTGCTTCAATTTCCTTAGTGGTTATAGGTCTGTTCAGGTTTTCTATTTCTTCCTGGTTCAGTTTTGGTAGTTGATACATCTCTAGGAATGCATCCATTTCTTCCAGATTATCTAATTTGCTGGCATAGAGTTGCTCATAATATGTTCTTATAATTGTTTGTATTTCTTTGGAGTTGGTTGTGATCTCTCCTCTTTCATTCATGATTTTATTGATTTGGGTCCTTTCTCTTTTCTTTTTGATAAGTCTGGCCAGAGATTTATCAATCTTATTAATTCTTTCAAAGAACCAGCTTCTAGTTTTGTTATCTGTTCTACTGTTCCTTTGGTTTCTATATCATTGATTTCTGCTCTGATCTTTATTATTTCTCTTCTCCTGCTGGGTTTAGGCTTTATTGGCTGTTCTTTCTCCAGCTCCTTTAGGTGTAGGGTTAGGATGTGTATTTGAGACCTTTCTTGTTTCTTGAGAAAGGCTTGTATTGCTATATACTTTCCTCTTAGGACTGCCTTTGCTGCATCCCAAAGATTTTGAACAGTTGTGTTTTCATTTTCATTGGTTTTCATGAATTTTTAAAATTCTTCTTTAATTTCCTGGTTGACCCATTCATTCTTTAGTAGGATGCTCTTTAGCCTCCATGTATTTGTGTTCTTTCCAATTTTCCTCTTGTGATTGAGTTCTAGTTTCAAAGCATTGTGGTCTGAAAATAGGCAGGGAATGATCCCAAACTTTTGGTACTGGTTTAGACCTGATTTGTGACCTAAGATGTGATCTATTCTGGAGAATGTTCCATGGGCACTAGAAAAGAATGTGTGTTCTGTTGCTTTTGGATGGAATGTTCTGAATATGTCTGTGCAGTCCATTTGTTGCAGTGTGTCATTTAAAGTATTTGTTTCCTTGTTGATCTTTTGCTTAGATAATCTGTCCATTTCAGTGAGGGGGGTGTTAAAGTTCCCCACTATTATTGTATTGTTTTTTTTTTCTTTTTTAGAGATTTTATTTATTTATTTGACAGAAACAGAGATAGCGAGAGCAGGAACACAAGCAGGGGGAGTGGGCGTGGGACAAGCAGACTTCCTGCCAAGCAGAGGGCCCAATGTGGGACTCGATCCCAGGACACTGGGACCATGACCTGAGCCAAAGGCAGATGCTTAACGACTGAGCTACCCAGGCGCCCCCCACTATGATTGTATTGTTGTTGATGTGTTTCTTTGCTTTTGTTATTTATTAGCTTATTTTATTAGATATTTACAATTGTTAGATCTTTCTGTTGGATAGACCCTTTAAGTATGATATAGTGCCCTTCCTCATCTCTTATTATAGTCTTTGGTTTAAAATCTAATTTGTGTAATATACAGATTGCCACCCCAGCTTTCTTAGCATTGTAAATGGTTTTCCACCCCCTCATTTTTAATCTGGGGGTGACTTTGGGTCTAAAATGAGTCTCTTGCAGACAGCATATTGATGGGTCTTGTTTTTTTATCCAACCTGATAGCCTGTGTCTTTTGATTGGGGCATTTAGCCCATTTACAGTCAGGGTAACTATTGAAAGATGAATTTAGTGCCATTGTCTTGCCTGTAAAGTAACTGTTACTGTATATTGTTTGTGTTCCTTTCTGGTCTATGTTAGTTTTAGGCTCTCTCTTTGCTTAGAGGACCCCTTTCAAGATTTCTTGTAGGGCTGGTTTGTGTTTCCAAATTCCTTTAGTTTTTGTTTCTCCTGGAAGCTTTTTATCTTTCCTTCTATCTTCAATGACAGCCTAGCTGGATATAGTATTCTTCTCTGCATATTTTTCGCATTTAGTGCTCTGAATATATCCTGCCAGTCCTTCCTGGCCTGTCAGGTCTCTTTGGATAGGTCTGTTGCCAGTCTAATATTTCTACCATTGTAGGTTACAGATCTCTTCTCCTGAGCTGCTTTCAGGATTTTCTCTTTGTCTCTGAGACTCGTAAGTTTTACTATTAGATGTCGGGGTGTTGACCTATTTTTATTGATTTTGAGAGGGGTTCTCTGTGCTTCCAGGATTTTGATGCCTGTTTCTTCCCCAAATTAGGGAAGTTCTCTGCTTTAATTTGCTCCAATATACCTTCTGCCCCTCTCTCTTTCTTCTTCTTTCTGGGATCCCAATTATTCTAATGTTGTTTTGTCTTATGGTATCGCTTATCTCTCGAATTCTGTCCTCGTGATCCGGTAGTTGTTTATCTCTCTTTTTCTCAGCTTCTTTATTTTCCATCATTTGGTCTTCTATATCACTGATTCTCTCTTCTGCCTCATTTATTCTAGCAGTTCGAGCCTCCATTTTTGATTGCACCTCAGTAATAGCCTTTTTGATTTCGACTTGGTTAGATTTTAGTTTATTTCTCCAGAAAGGATTTCTCTAATATCTTCCATGCTTTTATCAAGACCAGCTAGTATCTTTAAAATCGTCATTCTGAACTCTAGTTCCGACATCTTACTAATGTCAGTATTGATTAAGTCCCTAGCAGTCGGTACTGCTTCTTGTTATTATTATTTTTTGTGTGTGTGAGGTGAGTTTTCCGTCTTGTCGTTTTGTCCAGAGGACAATAGATGAATGAGAGAACAAAATGCTCACAGGGTATCAATGACCCCAGAGAAGTATCCACTAAACAATCAGAAGAGACCTTAAACCAGGGGAAAAGAAAGGGAAAGGAAGAAAAGAGAAAAAAAAAGAAACAGAAAAAGATAAAACAAAACAAAACAAAACAAAACCAGAATATGATCAAATATGATCAGGCTGATGCATAGATAGTGCCACGCACTAGATTTGGGGCATATTTTGGTCTGTTAGAAGAAAGTGCCTCCCAAAATTTTAAAGAAAGAAAAGCTTATATATGTACAAAAATAAGGCTAAATATGATGAAGGAATGCAATATGAGTGTAAAGATGAAAATTATAAAAGATTTTATAAAAGGAATTGATAAGATAAGAAGTTGGTTGAAAAAAGAAAGAAAAGGAATTTAAAAAAAGAAAAGGGAGAGAATGTGATCAGGCAGGAGACTAGAACAAAGCCATACACTAGAGATTTAGGGTATATTTTGGTCTGTTAGAAGAAACTGTAACTCAAAATTTTAAAGGGAGAACAACATATATATATAGCAAAATAAGGTTAACTACTATGAAGGGATAGAATATGACTCTAAAAATGAAAAATAAAAGAGATTTTTTTAAAAAAGTGATTGATAAGATGTTGGTTGAAAAAGGGAAAAAGAAAAATTAAAAAAAAAGAAAATTAAAAAAATTAAGTTCAAAAGACTAAAGAATCATCGTAAAAAAGCCATGAATTCTATGTGCAATATACCCCTAGCAAAGTATTTCGATTTTGTGCTTTGCTGCTCTATCACTTGCCAGTAATGGCTGATGGAGTTCCCCTCCCCTGCCGTCTATCTTCCTGAATATCACCTCAGATTCACTTCTCCACACATCCTACCTTCCAGAAAGTGGTCGCTTTTCTGTTCAGAGAGTTGCTGCTATTCTTTTCTTTGATCTCCTGTTGAGTTCTTAGGTTTTCAGAATGGTTTGATCCCTATCTATCTGAATTCCTGGGACCAGACAAAATTTAGGTCTCCTACTCCTCCGCCATCTTGCTCCTCAATCCGTGAATAATCCTTTTTATGTACTGTTGGATCCTATTGGCTAGGATCTTTTGTGAATTTTGGCATCCATATTTATAGGGATATTGTCTGTGATTCTCCTTATTGATGGGGATCGAGGTAATGCTGGCCTCATAGAATGAGTTTGGAAATTCTCCTTCCATTTCTATTTTTTGAAACAGAATCAGTAGAATAGGTATTATTTCTTCTTTAAATGTTTGATAGAATTCCCCTGGGAAGCCCCTGGCCCTGGAATCTTTTTTTGGGAGGGGGGGGAGGTTTTTGATCACCACTTCAATTGCTTGCTGGTTATTGGTCTGTTCAGATTGTCTATTTCTTCCTGCCTCAGTTTTGTTAGTTTATAAGTTTCCAGGAATGCATCCATTTCTTCCATATTGCCTAATTTGTTGTCATATAGTTGCTCGTAGTATGTTCTTAAAATTGTCTGAATTTCCTTGGTGTTGGTCGTGATCTCTCCCCTTTCATTCATGATTTTATTAATTTGGGTCTTCTCTTTTCTTTTGGATAAGTCTGGCTAGAGGTTTACCAATCTTATTAATTCTTTCAAGGAAACTTCTTTTAGTTTTGTTGATCTGTTCTACTGTTCTTCTGGTTTCTATTTCATTTATTTCTGCTCTAATCTTTATTATTTCTCTTCTCCTGCTTGGTTTAGGCTTTATTTGCTGTTCTTTCTCCATGTCCTTTAGCTGTAAGGTTAGCTTCTGTATTTGAGATTTTTCTAATTTTTTTTTTTGTATTAATTACAATGTACTTCCCTCTTAGGACCACCTCTGCTGTATCCCAAAGGTTTAGAACAGATGTGTTTTCATTCTCATTAGTTCCCATGAATTTTTTACATTCTTGTTTAATTTCCCGGTTGACCAATTCATTTTTTAGCAGGATGCTCTTTAACCTCCAAGTGTTTAAGTTCCTTCCAAATATCATCTTGTGACTGAGTTCCAGTTTCAAAGCATTGTGGTCTGAAAATATGCAGGATATAATCTCAGTCTTTTGGTACTGGTTGAGACCTGATTTGTGACCCAGTATCTCATCTACACATAGCCTTCACTCTCTTCTTAGGCAAGGAGAAGCATCAAGTTGTCTAGACTCTCAGAAAGCAGCTTTATTTATAGGTGCATGTACAAGGCCCAAGGTCTCCTGGGTTGTAAAAGCAGAAAATAATGAGACCTTTTGTACAAGAGAGAAAGAAAATGGGTTTTACTTAAAGAGAAAGGGGCAAGTGAGTACCCTCTATCTGTAGAAAATAGTTGAAATCAGATGTCTTAATTTTTGAAAGTTGAAAAGGAAAAAAAAATGTCCAACTTCTGGGAATGTTTATTCTCAGGAATAGAAAGAGACACAGTCCTTACCTAGAAAGAGTGAGCAGGTGAATGTTGGACCCAGTTTTGGCCATGGCTCCAGAGTATTTAGTACCCTGAGGATAGCTGCTGAGGTCTTGGAAAGTGCTGAGGAATGGGAAGTCTGCTCTGAGGATCCCAGTGAGGCATGCTTGGCCTGGTTCTGTGTCTGGAGGAGTTAGGACTGCCTGGACCAACAAAGTCCTACACCTGAAACTAATATTACATTGTATGTTAAATAACTGGAATTTAAATAGAAACTTACAAAAAAAAAAAGGTGGAACCATTTCTAACAGTGACACCACATGGCAGTGATCAAATGCCAAACTTTTCTTGCTGGGTTTTGGAGTCTTTAAGCCCCTGTATGTCTGTAATTTGGGGTTTTAGAAAATTCATGGTACAGTGGCAGCCCAGAGGAAGATATTAGATTTTTTCCCTAATAGCATATTGGTACTTGAACATTTAATTCAAATATTAAGAGATGTGACTATTTTTACCAGTATTTTGTGGAGCAACCAAACTGGTATGTGAGGTCTATATTAACATATGAAGTCTTTGAGATATTCAGGATAAAAAGCACTGTTTTAGTGAATAAAACAGGAAATATACATCATGATAAAATATAGTATAAGCCCAGTATTATCAATATAAAGGGATTAAAATATTCATTAATTTCAGATCTCTGGGGATCTATCTGGTACAAATCAAAAGGTGGCCTAGTGAGTTGAGAAAGGTAATGGGTCTCTCAGAAGGTGATCATCCCTCCTTGGCTTTGTACAAAGTCTATTCATCCAGGAGAAAAATACTGATAATTGTCTGGAAGGTATAAGAAGTAATTATTCTTTGCTTTGGGTACAAGTTGGAGGGAATGAAAAATATGGTAGTTAAAGCAAATAGTTTTCTTTCTTTTTTTAAAAAAGATTTTACTTATTTATTTGACAGAGAGCAGCACAGAGAGGGAACACAAGCAGGGGGAGTGGGAGGGGGAGAAGCAGGCTTCCTGTTGAGCAGGGAGCCCGATGAAGGGCTTGATCCCAGGACCCTGGGATCATGACCTGAGCCAAAAGCAGACGCTTAACAACTGAGCCACCCAGGCGCCCCACAAATAGTTTTAACATTGGAGTCTAATCTGACCAATGACAGTTCAGAAAAATCAAAATAGAAGAAAAGAAGATGAAAAAATAGTTATAAATAAACTTGGGTGCTGTGAAAGATGATCACAGCTGATTATTTAAATTTTAATAATTTTAGGTTGTTCAAAATTCAGGTACCAATTTTTTGTTAAATATTAAGGTGTATACTTCAAACCCCTTAATTAGAAAATGTGTCATCACTGAAAATCTAGAGTAATGATCCTATTCACACACTTTAACCCAATAGGAGGTGACAGATAATAGTTCCACTATCACACTGTTTGCCTTTAGGACCTAAAAACCTGACTGATCTGTGACTCCTAAAGAAATAATCAGTGATATGTACAAATAATATGTATATACAATAATATTCACTGAATTATTATAATAGTGAAAAACTGCAAACAACATAAGTGACTGGTGATTGAGGATTCATTAAATAAATTCTGGAAGGTCCATCAGGTAGATTAAAATCATGGTTCAATGATATATATATATATTATACATATGTATAATATATATATATATATGCATATGCATAGAAGAATCCCCAAAAGACATACCTCAAATTTTAACTGGGTGATGGAACAATTTTTTAATTTTTTAAATTTTTTATAAAAAGATTTCATTTATTTATTTGAGAGAGACAGAGAGTATGAGTGGGGGAGGGAAGGGCAGAGGGACAAGCAGAACCCTTGCTGAGCATGGAGCGGACATGGGACTAGATAACAGGACCCTGAGATCATGACCTGTGCTGAAGTTAGTTGCTTAACCAGCTGAGCCACCCAGGCACCCCAGAACCATTTTTAAAAAATAAACATAATTTAGGTTTTTTTCTTAGAGACAGAGGGAGAGAGACATGAAGGAACAGAGGGGGAGAGAGAGAGAGAGAGAGAGAGAGAGAGAGAGAGAGAGAATCTTAAGCAGGCTCCATGTCCAGTGCAGAGACTGACCCAAGGCTTGCTCTCACAACCCTGAGATGATGACTGAGCCGAAATCAAGAGTCTGTTACTTAACCAACTGAGCCACCCAGGCATCCCTAAAATAAGCTTATTTTAGATTCATGGAAAAGCTACAAAGATAGCACAATGGGTTCCCATAGGCGGCACACACAGATTGTCATATTATTAACATTTTACATTAGTATGGTACATTAAGCACAATTAATAACCAATACTCACATATTTTTATTAGCTAAAGTCTACACTTTCTTCATACTTCCTTTGTTTTTACCTAATGTCCTTTTTCTGTTCTAGGATCCCACATAATATACAGTAGTCATTACATGTGGCATGTCTCCTATGCTCCTCTTGGCTGTGAAAATTTCTCAGATCTTCATTGTTTTTGATGACCTTGACAGTTTTTTTTTTAAGATTTTATTTATTTATTTGAGAGAGAGAGTGAGAGAGAGAAAGAGCACAAGAGGGGGGAGCGGGAGAGGGAAAAGCAGACTCCCTGTTGAGCAGGTAGCCCGATGCGGGACTCGATCCCGGGACTCCAGGATCATGACCTGAGCTGAAGGCAGTTGCTTAACCAACTGAACCACCCAGGCGCCCCTGATGATCTTGACAGTTTTTTTTTTTAATGTTAAGTTACCCGGCATATAGTACATCATAAGTTTTTGTTGTAGTGTTCAATGATTCATTAGTTGCATATAAGACCCAGAGCTCATCCCAAAACATGCCGTCCTTAATACCCATTATGAGGTTATGCCATCCCTCCACCCCCCTCCATTCTGTAACCTTCAGTTTCTTTCCCAGAGTTGTCATATATTCTTTCAATTTCTGCCTGTCCTGGAAGCTCTTTATCTATCCATCCATTCTAAACAACAATCTTTCTGGGTAATGTATTCTTGGCTGCGTGTTCTTTTCATTTAGTACCCTGAATATGTCCTGCCAGCCCTTTCTCTGTTGCCAGGTTTCTGTGGACAGGTTGGATGTTATTCTGATGTTCCTCCCTCTGTATGTAAGAATTCTCTTCCCCCTAGCAGCTCTAAGAATAGCTTCCTTGGTTCTAAGATTTGCAAGTTTCACTATTACATGTCGGGGTGTTGCTCTATTTTTATTGATTTTGAGAGGAGTCCTCTCTGCCTCTTGGGCTCAAATGCTTGTTTCCTTCTCCAGATTATGGAAGTTCTCAGCTATGATTTGCTCAAATACACCTTCTAGTCCTCTCTCCACAAGAGAGCAGACCCTCAGGGATCCAAATAATTCTGACATTGGAGCATTTCATGGCGTCATTGATCCCTCTAATTCTAATCTCATGTGCCACTAGTTGTTTATTCCTTTCTTCTGTATTTTCCTTCCTTTCTATCAGTTTATCTTCTAGGTCATTAATCTGTTCTTCTGCTTCATTCACCTTGGCTGTTAGAGTATCCAGTTTAGACTGCATTTCATTCATAACACTTTTAAGTTCTGCCTGATTAGATCTCATTTCTGCCCTTAGAGATTCTATATACTCACTAAAGCTTTTTTCAAGCCTAGCTATGGATCTCATGATTGTTATCCTGAAGTCCATCTCTGACATCTTGCTTATATCCATATCCATTAGTTCTGTGACAGAAGACATTGTCTCTGGTTCTTTTCTTTGTTGGGAGTTCCTCTTCCTAGTCATTCTGTTGATGGATGGGTGAACAACTTGACAGAGTCTAAAATATCAACCATGACCCAAGCCAGATGCACCCTAGCAAAATCCAGGATGGTTGGATGTCACCACAGAAAAAACAAACTGAAAATGAAACACAACAATAAAATTTAAAAAGTGAAAAAAAAAAAGAAAAAATTAAAAAAATATATAAAATGGAATATAAAGGAAAAAAGTGGGGGGGGGTGGAATGGGGGGCTATTATCTCTCAGTGTGGACAAAACAGGGAGTTTCAGTTGTTCCTCGGTGTATTTTGGTCTGTGTGTTAGCAGACACTACATCCGCAAATCACTAAGAAACTAAAACTTGTATATATAAAAAGGTAAAACGGAGAGAGGAAAAGATCGTGGAGGAGTAGGGGACCCTATTCCAACCGGTCCCCTGAATTGAGATGGACAGCTACCACACCGTGCTGAACACCCACAAAATCAGCCTGAGATGTGAGAAGATAGGTCTGGATCTCTACAAACAAAATCACAGGCAGTTGCTTTCAAGGTACGAAGTGGGGAGCCATGATTCTGCCAGCAGATATCGGAGGATAAATGGAAGGGGGAGGGAGCCTGGCCATTGGGATCCTACAGCACCAGTGAGTGATAGCCTCCCAAGCTGGGGACCAGGCACAGATCTGCAGACTGGCAGCGATGGGGAAAGGACTTTAGAACAGACCCCCAGACAGAAACCCCGAGCTGCAGGGCTGCGCATGTGAACTGGGGGTGGCTGGTGGTTTTAGAAGCACAAAGGGCAGAGACATGCCCTGACCAGAAAGCGAGGATTGGGAGCACTGCTGAGGGGTTCACAACCCAGGACGCTGCAGTGTATAGCAGCACAGACAGAAACGGAGATATTGCGAACTGGAGAGCTCATTGAAGAACAGACTGGGATCTCTCTGCTCTGAGGCAGAGGGCTGGAAACAATCTCTTATGCTCTGACTCTTGGATGAGATGTGGAGAGCCACCAGGGAAAGCCACCAGAAAACAAAAAACCCCCAAAACCAGTTCTCACTGAGCCCATACCCCACCACAGGGGGCAGGGCAACTCTGCCAAACAGGGTTGCCTGAGTAACAGTGTGGCAAGCCCCTCCCCCAGAAGACAGGCTGGGAAAACAAGAGGCCAGCAACCCTAAGGTCCCTAGAAAACAGGTGCATCTTGCTTGGGTTGTGGTCAACAATTTGATCTCTGTACATTGCTGAACCACTCCTGAACAGAATGACTAGGAAGAGGAACCCCCAAAATAGGAAAGACTCAGAGACTATGACTTATGTTACACAATTACAAATGGATTCAGATATAAGCAAGATGTCAGAGACAGAATTCAGGCCAACAATTCTGAAGACAATGGCTAGAATGGAGACAATTAATGGCAACGTAGAGTCTCTAAGGGCAGAAATGAAAGCTGAACTGGCAGAAAATAAAAATGCTATCAGTGAGATCCAATCCAATCTAGATAATCTAACAGCTAGGGTAACTGAGGCAGAAATAAGCAACCTGGAAGACAATATAATAGATAAAAAGGGAAAAGAAGAGGCCAGGGAAAAACAACTCAGAATCCATGAAAATAGAATCAGAGAAATAAGTGACACCATGAAGCGTTCCAATGTCAGAATAATTGGAATCCTGGAGGGAGTGGAGAGAGAGGACTAGAATATGTATTTGAGCAAATCGTAGCTGAGAACTTCCCTAGTCTGGGGAATGAAACAAACAATCATGTCCTAGAGGCAGAGAGGACCCCTCCCAAGATTAAGGAACACAGGCCAACACCCCGGCACGTAATAGGAAAACTCGCAAATCTAAGAACCAAGGAAACCATCCTAAGGGCAGTTAAGGGGAAGAGATTCCTTACGTACAGAGGGAGGAACAACAGAATAACATCAGACCTATCCACAGAGACCTGGCAAGCCAGAAAGGCCTGGCAAGACATATTCAGGGTACTAAATGAGAAGAACATGCAGCCAAGAATACTTTATCTGGCAAGGCTTTCATTTAGAATGGATGGAGAGATGCAGAGCTTCCAGAACCGACAGAAACTGAAAGAATATGTGACCACTAAGCCGGCCCTACAAGAAATATTAATGGGGGTTCTATAAAAGGAGAAAGACCCCAAGAGTGATCTACAATAGAAATTTACAGGGACAATCTATAAAAACAACGTCTTCACAGGCAACATGATGACAATTAATTCATATCTTTCAATAATCACTCTCAAAATGAATGGCCTAAATGCTCCCATAAAATGGCACAGGGTTGCAGATTGGATAAAAAGACAGGACCCATCCATATGCTGTCTACAAGAGACTCATTTTGAACCTAAAGATACACCCAGACTGAAAGTGAAGGGATGGAGATCCATCTTCCATGCCAGTAGACCTCAAAAGAAAGCTGGGGTAGCAATTCTTATATCAGACAAATTAGATTTTAAACTAAAGTCTGTAGTTAGAGAAATAGAAGGACACTATATCATTCTTAAAGGGTCTATCCAACAAGAATAGCTAACAATTGTAAATATCTATGCCCCCAACATGGGAGCAGCAATCTACATAAGCCAACAGTTAACCAAAATAAAGAGTCATATTGATTACAATACGTTTATTGTAGACCTCAATACTCCACTCTCAGCAATAGACAGATCATCTAAGCAGACAATCAAGAAGGAAACAAGAACTTTGAATGATACACTGGACCAGATGGACCTCATAGATATATACAGAACATTCCACCCTAAAACAACAGAATACTCATTCTTCTCGAGCGCACATGGAACTTTCTCCAGAATAGACCACATACTGGGTCACAAATCAGGTTTCAACTGATACCAAAAGACTGAGATTATTCCCTGCATATTCTGAAACCACAATGCTCTAAAACTGGAACTCCATCACAAGAAAAAATTTGGCAGACATTCAAACACTTGGAAGCTAAAGACCACTTTGCTCAAGAATGTTTGGGTCAACCAGGAAATCAAAGAAGAACTTAAACAATTCAGGGAAATCAATGAGAATGAAAACACATCGGTCCAAAACCTATGGAATACTGCAAAGGCGGTCCTAAAGGGGAAATACATAGCCATCCAAGCCTCACTCAAAAAAATAGAAATATCCCGAATTCACCAACTAACTCTACACCTTAAAGAACTAGAGAAAAACCAACAAACGATGCCTAAGCCATGCATTAGAAGAGAAATAATTAAAATTAGAGCAGAAATCAATGAATTGGACCCAGAAACACAGTAGATAAGATCAACAAAACTAGAATTTGGTTCTTTGATAGAATTAATAATTTTGATAAACCACTGGCCAGACTTATCCAAAGAAGAGAGAAAGGAACCAAATTAATAAAATTATGAATGAAAAGGGAGAGATCATGACTAACACCAAGGAAATAGAAAAAATTATTAGAAATTATTATCAACAACTATGGGGTGCCTGGGTGGCTCAGTCAGTTAAGCGGCTGCCTTCGGCTCAGATCATGAACCCAGGGTCCTGAGATCGAGCCCCGCATTGGGCTCGTTGCTCAGCAAGGCAGCCTGCTTCTTCCTCTGCATCTGCCTGCCGCTCCCCCTGCTTGTGCTCTCTCTCTCACTCTCTCTCTGTGTCAAATAAAAATAAATAAAATCTTAAAAAAAAAAAGAAATTATTATCAACAACTTTATGCCAATAAACTGAGCAATCTGGATGAAATGGAGGCCTTCCTGGAAACCTATAAGCTGCCAAGACTGAAACAGGAAGACATTGACAACCTGAATAGGCCAATAACCAGTAACGAGATTGAAGCAGTGATCAAAAACCTCCCCCAAAACAAGAGTCCAGGGCCTGATGGATTCCCTGGGGAATTCTACCAAATATTCAAAGAAGAAATAATACCTATTCTACTGAAGCTGTTTCAAAAAATAGAAATAGAAGGAAAACTTCCAAACTCATTCTATGAGGCCAGCATTCCCTTAATCCCCAAACCAGGCAAAGACCCCATCAAATAGGAGAAGTTCAGACCGGTATCCCTGATGAATATGGATTCCAAAATCCTCAACAAAATCCTAGTTAATAGGATCCAACAATACATTAAAAGGATCATCCACCACGACCAAGTGGGATTTATCCCTGGGATGCAAGGGTGGTTCAACATTCGCAAATCAATCAATGTGAGAGAACACATTAATAAGAGGAGGGAGAAGAACCATATGGTCCTCTCAATTGATGCAGAAAAAGCATTTGACAAAATACAACATTCTTTCCTGATTAAAACTCTCCAGAGTATAGAGATAGAAGGAACAATCCTAAAGCTCATAAAATCCATCTATGAAAAACCCACAGTGAATATCATCCTCAATGGGGAAAAGCTGAGAGCCTTTCCCTTAAGATCAGGAACACGTCAAGGGTGCCCACTCTCACCACTGTTGTTCAACATAGTACTAGAAGTCCTAGCAACAGCAATCAGACAACAAAAAGAAATAAAACGTATTCAAATTGGCAAAGAAGAAGTCAAACTCTCTCTTTTCGCAGACAGCATGATACTTTATGTGGAAAACCCAAAAGACTCCACCCCCACATTACTAGAACTCATCCAGCAATTCAGTAATGTGCCAGGATACAAAATCAATGCACAGAAATCAGTTGCTTTCTTATACACTAATAATGCAATTGTAGAAAAAGAAATTAGAGAAAGGATTCCATTTACAATAGCACCAAAAACCATAAGATACCTCGGAATAAACCTAACCAAAGAGGTAAAGGATCTGTACTCGAGGAACTACAGAACACTCATGAAAGAAATTTAAAAAGACACAAAGAGATGGAAAAATATTCCATGCTCATGGATCCGAAGAATAAACATTGTTAAAATATCTATGCTATCCAGAGCAATGTATACCTTCAATGCCATCCCAATCAAAATTCCAATGACATTTTTCAATGTGCTGGAACAAACAATCCTAAAATTTATATGGAATCAGAAAATACCCTGAAATGCCAAGGGAATGTTGAAAAAGAAAATAGAGCTGGGGGCATCACGTTGCCCGATTTCAAGCTATATTACAAAGCTGTGATCACCAAGACACCATGGTACAAGCACAAAAACAGACATACAGACCAATGGAACAGAATAGAGAACCCAGATATGGACCCTCAACTCTTTTGCCAAATAACCTTTGACAAAGCAGGAAAAAATGGCAATGGAAAAAAGACAGTCTCTTCAATAAATGGTGCTGGGAAAATTGGACAGCCACATGCAGAAGAATGGAACTCGACCATTCCCTAACACCATTCACAAAGATAAACTCAAAGTGGTTGAAAGACGTCAGTGTCAGACAAGAATCCATCAAATCCTAGAGGAGAACATAGGCAGTAACCTCTTTGACATCGGCCACAGCAACTTCTTTCAAGATACATCTCCAAAAGCTAGTGAAACAAAAGCAAAAATGAATTTTTGGGACTTCATCAAGATAAAAATCTTCTGCACAGCAAAGGAAAGAGTCAACAAAACAAAGAGGCAACCCACAGAGTGGGAGAAGATATTTGCAAATGACAGTACAGATAAAAGGCTGGTATCCAAAACCTATAAAGAACTTCTCAAACTCAATACCCAAAAAACAAATATTCAAGTCAAAAAGTGGGCAGAAGAGATGAAAAGACACTTCTCTGAAGGAGACATACAAATGGCTAACAGACACATGAAATAATGTTCATCATCATTAGCCATCAGGGAAATTCAAATCAAAACCACATTGAGATACCACCTTACACCAGTTAGAATGGCCAAAATGGACAGGGAAAGAAACAACAAATGTTGGTAAGGATGTGGAGAAAGGGGAACCCTCTTACACTGTTGGTGGGAATGCAAGTTGGTACAGCCACTTTGGACAACAGTGTGGAGTTTCCTCAAAAAATTAAAAATAGAGCTACCCTATGACCCAGCAATTGCACTCCTGGGTATTTACCCCAAAGACACAGATGTAGTGAGAAGAAGGGCCATAAGCACCCCAATGTTCATAGCAGCAATGTCCAGTATAGCCAAACTGTGGAAAGAGCTGAGGTGCCCTTCAACAGATGAATGGATAAAGAAGATGTGGTCCATATATACAATGGAATATTACTCAGCCATCAGAAAGGACGAATAACCAACTATTACATCAACGTGGATGGGACTGGAGGAGATTCTGCTAAGTGAAATAAGTCAAGCAGAGAAAGTCAATTATCATATGGTTTCATTTATCTGTAGAACATAAGGAATAGCATGGAGGACATTAGGAGAAGGAAGGGAAAAATGGGGGAGGGGTAATTGGAGGAAGCGATGAACCATGAGAGACTATGGACTCTGAGAAACAAACAAGGTTTTAGAGGGGAGGGGGGATAAGGGAGAGGGGATTGGTTAGCCTGGTGATGGGTATTAAGGAGGGCCCATACTGCATGGAGCACTGGGTGTTTAATGAAAACAATGGATTGTGGATCACCATATCAAAAACCAATGATGCTGGCGCCTGGGTGGCTCAGTTGGTTAGGCGACTGCCTTTGGCTCAGGTCATGATCCTGGAGTCCCAGGATCGAATCCCGCATCGGGCTCCCTGCTCAGCGGGGAGCCTGCTTCTCCCTCTGACCCTCCCCCATCTCATGTACTCTCTTTCTCTCTCATTCTCCCTCTCTCAAATAAATTAATTAATTAAAAAAAACCCCAATGATGTATTGTATGGTGACTAACATAATAAAATTTTAAAAATAAAAATAAAAATAAAATAAAGTCTTTTATAATTTTCATCTTTACAGTCAAATTCCATCCATTCATCGTATTACCCTTATTTTTGTACATATATAAGTTTTTCTTTTTTAAAAATTTTTGGAGGCACTTTTTTCTAACACACCAAAACACACCCAAAATCTAATGTGTGGCACCAATCCATGTACCAGCCTGATCATATTTGATCATATTCTGGTTTTGTTTTGTTTTGTTTTGTTTTGTTCTGTTTTTGTTTGTTTTTATCTTTTTCTTTTTCTTTTTTTTTTTCTCTTTCTTTTTTCTTTCTTTCCCTTTCTTTTCCCACTGCTTCAGGTCTTTTCTGATTTGTTTAGAGTATATGTTCTGGGGACGTTGTTACCCAGTTAACATTTTGTTCTCTCATTCATCTATTCTCCTCTGGACAAAATGACAAGATGGAAAAAATCACCTCAACAAAAAGAACAAGAGGCAGTACCAACTGCCAGGGACCTACTCAAAACGGACATTAGAACGATGTCAGAACTAGAGGTCAGAAAGATGGTTTTAAAGATAGTAGTTGGGCTTGAAAAAAAACATGGAAGTTATTAGAGAAAACCTTTCTGAAGAAATAAAAGATCTAAAATCTAACGAAGTCAAAATCAAAAAGGCTATTAATGAGATGCAATAAAAAATGGGGGCTCTAACTGCTAGGATAAATGAGGCAGAGGAGAGAATCAGTGATATAGAAGACCAAATGATGGAAAATAAAGAAGCTGAGAAAAAGAGAGATAAACAACTATGGGATCATGAGGGCAGAATTCAAAAGATAAGTGATACCATAAGACAAAACAACATTAGAATAATTGGGATCCCAGAAGAAGAAAGAGAGAGAGGGGCAGAAGGTATACTGGAGCAAATTATAGCAGAGAACTTCCCTACTTAGGGGAAGGAGACAGGCATCAAAATCAGGAGGCACAGAGAACCCCTCTCAAAATCAATAAAAATAAGTCAACACCCCGACATCTATTAGTAAAACTTACGAGTCTCAGAGACAAAGAGAAAATCCTGAAAGCAGCTCGGGAGAAGAGATGTGTAACCTACAATGGTAGAAACATAAGATTGGCAACAGACCTATCCACAGAGACCTGGCAGGCCAGAAAAGACTGGCAGGATATATTCAGAGCACTAAATGAGAAAAATATGCAGCCAAGAATACTATATCCAGCTAGGCTGTCACTGAAAATAGAAGGAGAGATAAAAAGCTTCCAGAACAAACAAAAACTAAAGGAATTTGCAAACACGAAACCAGCCCTACAAGAAATCTTGAAAGGCGTCCTCTAAGCAAAGAGAGAGCCTAAAAGTAACATAGACCATAAAGGAACATGGACAATATACAGTAACAGTCACCTTACAGGCTATACAATGGCACTAAATTCATATCTTTCCATAGTTACCCTGAATATAAATGGGCTAAATGCCCCAATCAAAAGACACAGGCTATCAGATTGGATAAAAAGACAAGGCCCATCGATATGGTGTCTGCAAGAGACTCATTTTAGACCCAAAGACACCCCCAGATTGAAAGTGAGGGGGTGAAAAACCATTTACCATGCTAATGGACACCAAAAGAAAGCTGGGGTGGCAATCCTTATATCAGACAAACTAGACTTTAAATCAAAGACTGTAATAAGAGATGAGGAAAGACACTATATTCTATTAAAGGGTCTATCCAACAAGAAGATCTAACAATTGTAAATATCTATGCCCCTAATATGGGAGCAGCTAATTATAAGGCAGTTAAAAACAAAAGCAAAGAAACACATCAACAATAATACAATAATAGTGGGGGACTTTAACACCCCCCTCAGTGAAATGGACAGATCATCTAAGCAAAAGATCAACAAGGATATAAAGGCTTTAAATGACACACTGGAACAAATGGACTTCACAGATATATTCAGAACATTCCAACCCAAAGCAACGGAATACACATTCTTCTCTAGTGCCCATGGAACATTCTCCAGAGTAGATCACATCTTAGGTCACAAATCAGGTCTCAGCCAGTATCAAAAGTTTGGGATCATTCCCTGCCTATTTTCAGACCACAATGCTTTGAAACTAGAACTCAATCACAAGAGGAAAGTCAGAAGGAACTCAAATACATGGAGGCTAAAGAGCATCCTACTAAAGAATGAATCGGTCAACCTGGAAATTAAAGAAGAATTTTAAAAATTCATGGAAACCAATGAAAATGAAAACACAACTCTTCAAAATCTTTGGGATGCAGCAAAGGCAATCCTAAGAGGAAAGTATATAGCAATACAAGCCTTTCTCAAGAAACAAGAAAGGTCTCAAGTACACAACATAATCCTACACCTAAAGGAGCTGGAGAAAGAACAACAAATGAAGCCTAAACCCAGCAGGAGAAGAGAAATCATAAAGATCAGAGCAGAAATCAATGATAAAGAAACCAAAGGAACAGTAGAACAGATAACGAAACTAGAAGCTGGTTCTTTGAAAGAATAAGATTGATCAAAAAGAAAAGAGAAAAGACCCAAATAAATAAAATCATGAATGAAAGAGGAGAGATCACAACCAACACCAAGGAAATACAAACAATTATAAGAACATATTATGACCAACTCTATGCCAGCAAATTCGATAATCTGGAAGAAATGGATGCATTCCTAGAGATGTATCAACTACCAAAACTGAACCAGGAAGAAATAGAAAACCTGAACAGACCTATAACCACTAAGGAAATTGAAGCAGTCAGCGGAAATCTCCCAACAAACAAAAGCCCAGGTCCAGATGGCTTCCCATGGGAATTCTACCAAACATTTAAAGAAGAATTAATACCTATTCTTCCGAAACTGTTCCAAAAAATAGAAATGGAAGGAAAACTTCCAAACTCGTTTTATGAGGCCAACATTACCTTGGTCCCCAAACCAGACAAAGACCCATCAAAAATAATTCTAAAATTTGTATGGAACCAGAACAGACCTCGAATAGCCAGAGGATTGTTGAAAATGAAAAGCAAAGCTGGTGGCATCAGAATTCCAGATTTCAAGCTCTATTACAAAGCTGTCATCACCAAGACAGTATGGTACTGGCACAAAAACAGACACATAGATCGATGGAACAGAATAGAGAGCCCAGAAATGGACCCTCAACTCTATGATCAACTCATCTTTGACAAAGCAGGAAAGAATGTCCAATGGAAAAAAGACAGTCTCTTCAACAAATGGTGTCGGAAAAATTGGACAGCCACATGCAGAAGAATGAAACTGGACCATTTCCTTACACCACACACAAAAATAGAGTCCAAATGGTTGAAAGACCTAAATGTGAGACAGGAGTCCATCAAAATCCTAAAGGAGAACCCAGGTAGGAACCTCTTCAACCTCAGCCGCAGCAACTTCTTCCTAGATACATCGCCAAAGGCATGGGAGCAAGGGCAAAAATGAACTATTGGGACCTCAAGATAAAAAGCTTTTGCACAGCAAAAGAAACAGTCAAGAAAACCGAAAGACAAGTGACAAAATGGGAGAAGATATTTTCAAATGACATATCAGATAAAGGGCTAGTATCCAAAATCTATAAAGAACTTCTTAAACTCAACACCCAAAGAGCAAATGATCCAATCTAGAAATGGGCAGAAGACATGGACAGACATTTTTCTAAAGAAGACATCCAAATCGCCAACAGACACATGAAAAAGTGCTCAACGTCACTCAGCATCAGGGAAATCCAAATCAAAACCTCAATGAGATATCACCTCACACCAGTCAGAATGGCTAAAATTAACAAGTCAGGAAACGACAGTTGTTGGCGGGGATGTGGAGAAAGGGGAACCCTCCTATACTGTTGGTGGGAATGCAAGCTGGTGCAGCCACTTTGGAAAACAGTATGGAGGTTCTTCCAAAAGTTCAAAATAGAGATATCATACGATCCAGGAATTGCACTACTGGGTATTTACCCCAAAGATACAAATGTAGGGATCCAAGGGGTACGTGCACCCGATGTTTATAGCAGCAATGTCCACAATAGCCAATCTGTGGAAAGAGCCATGATGTCCATCAACAGATGAGTGGATAAAGAAGATGTGGTGTATATATACAATGTAATATTATGCAGCCATCAAAAAGAATTATATCGTGCCTTTTGCAACGACATGGATGGAACTGGAGGGTATTATGCTGAGCAAAATAAATCAATCAGAGAAAGACATGTAGCATATGACCTCACTGATATGAGGAATTCTTAATTTCCGGAAACAAACTGAGGGTTGCTGGAGTGGTGGCGGGTGGGAGGGATGGGGTGGTTGGGTGATAGACATTGGGGAGGCTGTGTGCTATGGTGAGCGCTGTGAAGTGTGCAAGACTGTTGAATCAGTGGTCTGTATCCCTGAAGCAAATAATACATTATATTTAAAAAAAGAAGAAGAAGAAGAAGAAGAAGATAGCAGGCGGGGAAAAATGAAGGGGGGATATCGGAGGGAGAGATGAACCATGAGAGATGATGGACTCTGAAAAACAAACTGAGGGTTCTTGAGGGGAGGGGGGTGGGAGGATGGGTTAACCTTGTGATGGGTATTAAAGAGGGCACATTCTGTATGGAGCACTGGGTGCTATATGCAAACAATGAATCATGGAACACTACATCAAAAACTAATGATGTAGGGGCGCCTGGGTGGCTCAGTCGTTAAGTGTCTGCCTTCGGCTCAGGTCATGATCCCAGGGTCCTGGGATCAAGCCCCGCATCGGGCTCCCTGCTCGGCAGGAAGCCTGCTTCTCCTTCTCCCACTCTCCCTGCTTGTGTTCCCTCTCTCGCTGTGCCTCTCTCTGTCAAATAAATAAATAAAATCTTAAAAAAAAAAAACCACTAATGATGTAATGTATGGTGATTTACATAACATAATAAAAAAAAAAGAAATCAGTTGCATTTCTATACATTAACAATGTGACTGAAGAAAGAGAAATTAATGAATCAAACCCATTTACAATAGCACCAAAAACCATAAGAATCTTAGGAATAAACCTAACTCAAAGAGGCAAAGGATCTATACTCTAAAACCTACAGAATACTTATGAAAGAAATTGAGGAAGAGACAAAGAGATGAACAAACATTCCATGCTCATGGATTGGAAGAATAAACATTATGAAAATATCTTTGCTGCCTAGAGCAATCTACTCTTAATGCAACCCCTATCAAAATACCATCAGCATTTTTCACAGAACTGGAACAAATAATCCTAAAATTTGTAGGGAACCACAAAAGACCCAGGGGAATGTTGAAAAAGAAAACCAAAGCTGGGGGCATTACAATACCCGGCTTCAATCTATATTACAAAGCTGTGATCATCAAGACAGCATGGTAGTGGCACAAAAGCAGACACATAGATCAATGGAACAGAATAAAGAACACAGAAATGGACCCTCAACTCTATGGTCAACCACTCTTTGACAAAGCAGGTAAGAATATCCAATGGCAAAAAGACAGTCTCTTCAATAAATGGTGCTGGGAAAATTGGACAGTTATACATAGAAGAATGAAACTGGACCATTCTTTACACCATAGACAAAGATAAAGTCAAAATGGATGAAAGACCTCAATGTGAGACAGGAATCCATCAAAATCCTAGAGGAGAACACAGGCAGCAACTCCTGTGACCTCAGCTGCAGTACCTTCTTGTTAAACACATCTGTAAAGGCAAGGGACACAAAAGCAAAAATGAACTTTTAGGGTTTCATCAAGATAAAAGCTTCTGCACAGCAAAGGAAACAGTCAACACAACTAAAAGCCACCTATGGAATGGAAGAAGATATTTGCAAATGATATATGAGATAAAGGGCTAGTATCCAAGATCTATAAAGAACTGATCAAACTCAACACCAAAAAAACAAACAATCCAGTCAAGAAATGGGCAGAAGACATGGACAAACACTTCTCCAAAGACATACAAATGACCAACAGACACTTGAAAAAATGTCCAACATCTCTAGCCAGCAGGGAAATACAAATCAATACCACAATGAGATACCACCTTATACCTGTTAGAATGGCGAAAATTAACAAGACAGGGATCAACAAATGTTGGTGAGGATGTGGAGAAAGGGGAACCCTCTTACATTGTTGATGGGAATGCAAGCTGGTACAGCCACTTTGGAAAACAGTATGGAGGTTCCTCAAAATTAAAAATAGAGCTACCCTATGACCCAGCAATTGCACTACTGTGTATCCCCCAAGATACATATGTAGTGAAGCAAAGGGGCACCTGCACCTCAATGTTCATAGCAGCAATGTCCACAATAGGCAAACTGTGGAAGGGGACCTGAGCTGTCCCTTAACAGATGAATGAATGAAGAACATGTGGTTTATTTATAGAATGGAATATTATTCAGCCTTCAGAAAAGATGAATACCTACCATTAAATCAGTGTGGCTAGAACTGGAGAGTATTATGCTGAGCAAAATAAGTCAATCAGAGAAAGACAATTCTTTTATGGTTTCACTCATGTGTGTTATGTAAGGAATAGTGCAGAGGATCCTAAGGGAAGTGAGGAAAACTGAATGGGAAGTCATCAGAGAGGAGACAAACCATGAAAGACTCTTGACTCTGGGAAACAAACTGAGGGTTGCAGAACGGGAGGTTGGGGGGGAATTGGGCAACTGGGTGATGGGCATTAAAGAGGTCATGAGATGTTATGAGCACTGGGTGTTATAGCAACTTATGAATTATTGAACAGTAATCTGGAACTAATGATGTACTATCTGTTTTCTCATTGAATTTAAATTAACCTATTAATTAAATTTAAAAAACCTCATCACCAAATCCAACGTTATGTAGATTTTCTCCTTTTTGCATATAGAATTTGTATAGTTTTGTTTTTCCATTTGGAGTTAATTGTTTTGTGTGTAAGATCTATGTTTAGATTCTTTTTTGTTTGCATATAAATATCCAAATCTCCAGTATTATTTGTTGAAAAGCTTACCATGTTTCAGTTGAGTTGCTCTTGCACCTATGTTGAAATCAGTTGGCTACATTTATGTGGGTCTACTTCTATGCTTTCTATTCTGTTCCACTTATCTATTTGTTGATTCTTTTGTTAATACCAACATTGTCTTGGTTTCTGTAGTTTTATAGTAAGTCTTGAAGAGGGGTCATGTCAGTCCTCCAACTTTGTATTCGGTATTGTGTTGGCTATTCTAAGCCTTTTGCTTTTTCATATAAATTCTAGGATGAGTTTATCAAAGTCTACAAAACAGCTTGTTGGGATTTTGATTGGGATTGTATTGAATCTATAGATCAAGTTGGAAAGATTTTTTCGATTGTGTTTTGTTGTTGTTGTTGTTGTTGTTGCTTTCCAAGTTTTCTGAATTTGATATTTAAAACGTGCTGCAAAATACATGAGGGGAGCTTGTACAGTTTATCCTCAGCCTCCACTAAAGTTTATCCTCAGCCTCCACTCCAGCTACTGGGTGGATGCCCTCACCACTCTTTAACCACTGTAGTTTGCTTCTGTGAACCAAGTGTATGCCTTGGAGTCTCTTTCAAACCATCTCTGCTTCTCATTATAAGAGTGGTTGCTTCCAATCATCTCAGTCATAGCATGGGGAGATTTCTGGATAGTCCCAGGTGTCCTCAACTGTCTTGCACAAAACTGACACCAGTCTGCCACTCCTATCCTGGTGCCTTCCTTTGGGTGAAAGTATCAGCTCCAGAAAATGCTTTCTTTTTCAATCTCTTTTTTGATTTATACCTGAGACAAGGTTGATACAAGTTCACTTAATCCCATTATTTATGATTTATAGAAAGTGGTCCGATAGCTCAGAAGGGAATATGGGCAGGTGTAGTTGACTTTGGTGAGAGTGTGAAAGAGGAAGACCCCAGAATTGTGTCACTGCTAGGAAAAGGAAACATGTTACAGTATTGGGGACCAAGAATACATGCACATAAGGGGAGCTGAGGGCCCCTGGCAGGGGTGGGTATATCAGGGAGCCTCCTTAGTGGTGTTCAATCTCTCCTGGAACTTCATCTTTATCAAATGAAGAAAATCCATAAAACACTTGTTGCAGTTCTCCTTAAAAATGAGTACTAGATTCTTTACTACACAGTTCCATTTCTATTCCCATTACTGAAATAGCTCCAGATTCACCCTCCTTTCCAAAAGCATGAAGTGATTTCTAACTGGTTTAGTCAGCTGAACAAATGCAATTAAATAAAACAATATTAAACAACTGCTTTCCTCTTCCAGATGAAGAATTTTAAACTCTTCATACATTTGATGGGTTCCCTGAACCCTTCTCCTGGCTCCTCTTATCACTACCTGTGGGAAGTGAGTTGACACCAACCTAAATGGACCCCAAAGCTGCCATGAACATAATGAGCAGCTTAGATCTTTGGATCTTGTTTTGGAGTTTTGAGGAACTAGTGGTCACTGACTTTGTGCTTCATGCACTCCATAATGCATCTTAGTCCTAGAGGACAAGGGGATGTTAGTTGGGGGCAGTTGCTATCCAAGGCGAGTAGTGAGAGTGGGTGTTTGGGAGGGTCAGGAAGGGAGGACAGCTTTAGGATTTTTTTACTTTAATCCAAGTAGTCAAAGAAAGAATTGGCATTTGTGAATACCTTCTAGGACCCAATTTCAGGTTATGTGTGGTTGGGAATAAAAAAGATAGGAAACACCATGCTGTCCACCAAAATCTAACTGGGGAGATGTGACATGTACACCCAAGAAAAAGAACAGGTAAGTCTATATGAATTTGCTAATCTGAGTCATAGCTTCCACATGGTGTACATGATATGAAAAAGGATTGGCTTTACCTACAAGTGCTGTAGGTCATTCATTGTCTACTGTGTAGGGCCCAAAATGTGTGTTGAGCAATTTTAATTAATACTCTAATAGATAAAAAAGCAAATTCCTGATACATCAGCATATCATTAAAATTCTGTACTTTAAGTACAATTTGATTTTGCATAGCTTCTCTTACAATGGTCTCTATGTTAAAGGTCAGAGAGGGTGCATATTAAAAGGTATTCTCTAATGCTCCAATTAAACATAAGAGGTACTATTCCTATTCCCTTGCTTTCCCATCCATTTCACAGATAAGAAAACAGGCTCAGAGAGGTTAAGTAACTTGCTCAAGGTCAACCAGATACTAAATCTGCCTTGCTCCAAGGCCCATATTCTCTCTTTTATTCCATACAGACTTTGGAGGCTGAGCATAAGTGGAAGAAGCAGGATTCCAGACCACAAGGCTAGTCTGACTAGGTAATGATACTGACCCTCCAAGCATGTGGGCATTTAAGGGGTGTGTAAGTTTAGGCCTGGAGTGGTAGGAGGAGCTGGAGACTGGGGGCTCCTGCTCTAAGGCTATTTGGGTGCTAAATAATAATAATAGAATAGAATAGAATAGAATAGAATAGAATAGAATAGAATAGAA
>NW_023270422.1:2221002-2257577 GCF_011800145.1 Mirounga leonina | reverse complement strand
AATAGAATAGAATAGAATAGAATAGAATAGAATAGAATAGAATAGAATAGAATAGAATAGAATAGAATAGAATAGAAAAATAGAACAGACGAGCATCATAGTAAGACTTGCGGATATTATTAATCAGCACTCTGTTGAAAGAAATAGGGAAAAGGGAACTCCAATGACAGATGAATTTTCAGTTCACTTATTGATCCTAAGATGTTCCAACAGTCTTTGCTGGCATCAAATTACCACTACCAGCCAAGCTCAATTTTCTTGATCTGACTGAGGAGAAGCATCTCTAACTCTAAACATTGGCTATTCACTTGGCAGTGCTATTTAAAGATAAACAATGGCTCATCTGAATCCAGTGCACACTCTTCTTTGAATTCCATCTAGGATCACTTATAAGAGGACTCCCAGTAACCCTGTATATTGGGGTGAGGCAGCTTCATTCTTTTCTTTCCCAATACATGGTATATGCAGATGCACTGTCAGTGTAAGCAACCAGCTGGCAATGGCACCTGTAGGTGGCCAGTGTATAGATATTACAACAGTTTACAGAGCTCTGCTCTTATAGTCTAATGTCTTATTTGATATTCACAAGGAGACTGGAATTATGCAGCAATGACAATGCTACCACATTTTAGAACAAGGAAATGAAGGTCCCAAGAAGTGAGGTTTTGCCCACGTTTACACAGCTGGGGGGGCTCCCTCCATTCGTGGGTTATCTCCACCCTTTTTTCCCCTCTTCACCCTGATTCTTGACCTTCCACTGACTCCAGTGCTCCCCTTGTTGAAGCTCTACTCTAGCGGTACACATTCTTCCAAGACCCTTCCTGCATGTGTCTCCATGTTGACCTTTCTCTGAGGTTGGTTGTTGTAACAGCTTCAAAAATGCTTGCTGGCTCTACACTTTAACACTTGAACACATGCTAGGTCATTTACACTTGAACATGCTCTATTGTTTGCATATGTTTTGTTTTCCCACCAAGTCAGGGTCCATATAAGTCTTATATGTGTTGTTGGCATAGTGCTTGGAACATGCGTATTTTGAGTTGAGCACTTACTTTAAAGCCACCTGCTAAATTTTAATACCATGGCTCTTCATAGCCAGAGAACAAAGCACAAACTTAAGATTTACACTATTTTTGTAATTTCTTTCTTATCTTTCACCTCCCTGAGCCCCAAGTACACCTGGGTTCCACATACACCAGGCCATCTGTCTGTCAGCTCATAAGTTCCCACTGAGCCTGTGCACATGGTATAATTTCTGTGTTGTGTCCCTTCCTCATTTTCTTCATCACTTTCTCATGTTCAGCACATTCATTCTTTTCTCTGTGCAGACTTCCCTACACTGCCTCCTATCTCCCAAAGGAGAATGAGACAGCTTACCATCTATGTTCCTATAGACTGTATGTCCTTATTTCTCTGATGACATTACTCTCATTAAAACACAGTCTTCCGGGCACCTGGGTGGCTCAGTTGGTAAAGCAACTGCCTTCGGCTCAGGTCATGATCCCGGAGTCCCTGGATCGAGTCCCACATCAGGCTCCCTGCTCGGCAGGGAGTCTGCTTCTCCCTCTGACTCTCCCCCCTCTCATGTGCTCTCTCTCATTCTCTCTCACACAAATAAATAAATAAAATCTTAAAAAAAAACCCCAAAAAACACAGTCTTCCCTCATAAATGGATTCTGAGCTTTTTAGGATAAGAACTGTCCTCACCATCTCTGTACACCCAGCACATAGCAGTGAACCTGGCCATAGCAATATTTGTATAATGCATGCAAGATGGATGCTGCTTACACTGAGCAGAAGGATCTCATTAAAAGTTAATTAGCCATTAAGTATTCAGATGGGAAACATACCTGGAAAAATTAACAAGGTAAAGAATAGGATGGCTTAAAACAATTTTTTTTTTTTTACACTAAACTGCCTTAAGTTGCTCTGAGGCAGTGAGAGGGCAATTGTTGCTGGAGCAAATCTCTCCCCCTGACATAAGAGATATGGGGTTACCTGAAAAGTGAAGATTGTTGCAGAGCTGTCTATTGCATTCCCTATTAGGGGCTCTCCCTCCCCTCTCTACATGGGCTGGGGTTCCAGAAAGGCAGAGTTAGGCTCCTGCTCTGTGCTCCCCCAGTTGTGTGTGTTCTCAGGTAGGAGATAGTGTGAAATGCTGTCTTACACCTGTGTCCTCAGCCCCTGGAGCCTCTGGAGGTTTGCAGCAGGCACTCTGACTGTGGTTCACAGCAAGGCCTGGCACCTAAGTATCAGTAGACATTTTTGATCAGTACATGAATGAGTGAGCACGGCTTATAACCATCTCTTCTGCACTCCTGCTCAGGGTGCACTGAAAGAAGTTCTTTTCTCAGTCTTGCTCAAGATCTTACTCTCAGCACCCCTCTTATCCCATTACCATTTCTACTCTTCTTGGGCTTTTTCTGTGTGTATATGTGTATATCTGTGCATGTATGTGTACATATGTGTGTATGTGTGTATATACATGTGTTTGGGGGAGGATGAGTGGTAGAGTTATCTAAAGGCAGCCCAAAGAAACAAAATATAAAGAACAGGTGGTTTTATAAGAAGACTGGGACCTCCACTCTGGAGAATGCATGTCCCCGAGGACAGAGCCAAACAAGCAAAGAGGGAGTGTCTCAAGTCTGCAGTGACTGCATGGCTTTCCAAGTGAGAACCACTTTGGAGGAGTATGTGATAATGAACGTATTTTTAATTCTTGTTTATACTACATCCTGTATTACTGTCTAGGAAGTCAGAGGACTACTGATCTTAAAGGCAGAGAGAGTGTACATTGGCCCAGAACCACAAATAATCCACATACGATGTTGATGGTAGAGTTGCTTAAACACTCATGCCAGAGGCACAGGAAGCCAACCACATGCCAGCATCCCTAATCACCATGGCATCAAAACTATAGTACTTGTAAAATCAGAAAAGCTAATCAGGTAAAAGGGCAACTCTCATGAAGGAGCAAAAGAAACATAAGGATAGACCTGACCATAGTCCTTGCAGCGAGCTTGATGATACTTTAAAGAATACAAGTATAGAGAAGCTAATGAAATCATTAATAGGGAAGTCTGCTTTAGACAAACAAATAATAGATTTTATTGTTATAGTTTAATTAGAAAGATAACAAACTCTCTCAAGAAGGATGAATGACCATAATTAAAAGGAATTTCTGAATTTAACCTTTTCCCAGATTTGTTTTTGACTTAGTTCTATTTATGATCCAAAAGCACTTAAGAACCCGAGGAATAGTAGAAAATGTACTTACCTTCAGTTCTGAAGCAGGAACTTTCTGGCTGAGTGACTGAGAATGAATGAGGTTTGAAAGAAAAGCAAGCAAGTGGGCCTTGGGCCGGAAAACACCAGAACATATGCATCACTGGGAGAGACAGTTAGTTTGTTATCATAACCTTGAGTAAATGTCATTATGAAGTGAACTGCATATTTCTGGTAATGTGAAGTTAGAGAAATGGAAAGAAACAATTAGATTAGGACATAATTTCCACAGCCTCAGCTAGACAAGGTTACTTCCAATGTTTATTACAAGGTTTATGGCATATTATGGAACTGAGATCTTCCTCTTTTTTTAATATCATTTTAGAATTGCATTTAATTTTCAAGCTAGGAAGTGCTTCAATAAACTGAGGTTTTGAGGAAATGATTTGGTAGAATTTGTTTTAAAATTTCTAGCAAACTTCTCAAGACATCTCACGAACATTTGCCTCATTCATCTCATTAAGAAGAAGGAAATAATCCTATTGTCCATATTTCACAAGTTCAAACAGTGAGACCGGGGAATTGTGTTGCTCAAGGGCACCTCGTGGAGCACTGGCCAAGACAAAGAAAAACCCTCCCTTCTGCCAATTCTTCTCTGTCATAAAACTGCACAGAAACCATCATCAATCATTCCATTATTCAAAGCAAAATTGTTTAGTTTTAGGTACAATATTGTTGGTTTTCTCTTTGATGAAACTTGCAGGGCAGGAATACTGTTGGTATCAGGCACAACAACCTGCATGTTTAAATGCAGCCTGGGGCCAAATTTTGGGAATGGACCAGGGCTTTGGAGTGGAGTCCAAACCAGGGCCCATTTCTGAAAATACCAGCTCCAGCCCCAAGCTGAAAGATGTTCACATGTGGGTGGCCTGGAAAGGGCTGAGGACAGAGGTCTGAGTTTGATTTCCCAGGCATGGAAATACATTTTATAAAGTGACTTCCCTCTGGCTTGTCCCTGAAGCAAAGCATGTTCTCTCTGGGTGCTGCCTGACCCAAGGTCTTTCCAGGCTTAAGATTGTTGTTCTAGCAACATGCCCTGGGGCTCAAATGAGGGTATTTCACAGGCATCTTTTCCCCACCAGAATCACATAGTTGAGACAGTATGTAAAACCTGGGGAGTGCCTTCAGAAAGCCACTGTTTATGTTACCTGGAAAAGAAGAGACAACTTGTCCTCAACCCTCAGACTTGCAGCATTGTGGAACCTTTGTCAAAGATCTGTAGATGCGATTAGCTAGTTGGGAAAACTGGTGGCAGGATCCAGGGAGTGAGCCCCAGGCAGTTTGCAGAAGGAGGGGGTGTTGGAGCACAGGGTGCTCTTGGGAGAAGGCAAGCCTCAGCAGCTGCCCTCTTTGTGCAGTCCTGGGCAGCTCAGTTTAGGAGAGATGAAAGAAATTTCAAGGATGGGTAAGGTGACCTAAGGGTTTGGCTAAGTCCTAGGAAAGAAAGTAGGTTTTACTATTTTAGTTCTTCCCTTTTTTGCAAGGGTGGGAGGGCTGATCTCCCTCTAATTATGCAAGAAAATAGGGCTAAAATCTCTTGGAAGGAGCAGAGTAGAAATGACATGAGATTTTGACCCAGAGGCATGGGTTAGGGTTCTGACTCTGCTGGGTTTCTGGGTCTCCAGTGGCCTCATGTTAAGTGGGTTGTTGTGGGGATTAAATTAGATTAGGTCTTTGAAACTTCTTAGAGAACTGTGCAATCAATCATACACCAATCCCTGTAGTTCTTACAGCCGGGTCCAAAATATGATTGAAAGAGTCGTCTTTTTTTAAAAGTGACCTTAGCTAGAGAGAAAGTCATTCAGTCAGTGAACAATAAAAAGCAAACTTGTGAACTGAGATGCTGGCCACACAACTGCAATGATGGGTGCTGCAAGTGCACGGCATGCCACACCAGCCCATGTCTTTTCCTCTGAGAGGGTGGAAAAGAGGATTGTGGGGAGCATGCATGGAGCTCTCTCTCTTCTTGTACAACCCAACAGCTCAGACACTTTTGCTCTTCACAGCTCCACCACCCTCCTCAGTGTTATGTAGAAAAGAGAGGGAGAGAGGGAGAAAGGGGGGGGAGAGGTAAGAGAGAGAGAAAGAGAAGGGGAGAGATAAAGGGGGAGAGAGAGAGAAAAATAGAGAGAGGGAGAAGGACAGAGACAGAGGGAAATGCAGAAAGAGAGAGAGAAGGAGCAAGACAGAGAGAGAGGGAGGGAGAGAGAGAGAAAGAGAGTGAGAGAGAGTTGGATGGTGACTGTGTAAAAAGACAGAGACTGGGGAAGGATATGGAATGGGGAGCAAGAAGACACAGGGGCAGGTGTCCTTCACATATGCAGGGCTGTGCCATTTGCACAACACATACAACGCTGGGGGTTGAAAAGTAACTCTGTAAAGAACACACACTCCTCTTGTATTTCTCCTTTACTTACATGCTCACAATACTTCTAATGCCAGATGTGTGGGTGGTTTTCCACAATCAAGCAATGATCTGACACCAGATGGTGTCCTAAAATTCAATTAGGTCCTGATACTATCTATCTGGAGAGAGTGTTAGGGCCTATAGGATAAGGGCTCATATCCCACAAAACTGCTCCCCACTTCAGATGCCAATTGCAAGTCCCAGGTTGTCACTTGTGCTTCTGAATTTATAAATCTAGGTTCCCACGACCCCTTCCTTGTGTTGTGTAATTTGCTAGAATGGCTCACACAACTCAGAGAAAAGCTTAGGTTTCCTGGTTTATTATAAAGAATATTATAAAGGATACAAATGAACAGCCAAATGAAAATGTAGATGTGTTCAGCAACACAGAAACTCTTCAAACTCTGTACTTTGGGGTGTTTATGGAGGCTTAATCACATAGGTGTGATCTCACAGTTGCTTCATTAGAAGAAAAAGCACCCCTATCACTCAGGATCATCCAAGGGATTTAGGAGCTCTGTGTCAGGAACCAAGGTCAAAGATCAAATATTAGAACAAAGATGCCATTAGTGCAATTACCACTCAGGAAATTACAAGGATTTTAGTAGATCTGTGACAGGAACTGGGAACAGAGGTCAATATATTTTTTTTCTATTGCTTCACACATCTTTGCCGAAATATGCCACTGAAGCAATAATAAAAATTTACATTGGAGGATGGAAAAGATGGCAGAGGACTAGGGGACCCTTTTCCAACCGGTCTCCTGAATTTAGCTGGATATCTACCAAACCATTCTGAACACCCATGGAATCAGCCTGAGATGTAAGTATATATATATCTGGGTCTCTACAAACAGAATATATCTGATGGTCTCGAGGTATGAAGTGGGGAGCTGTGATTCTACCCACAGGTATCAGAAGATAAACAGAAGGAGGAGGGAGCCGCCATAAGCTGTCAATGGGAAGGTGATATAACACTGGGGTGCAAAGGTGTCCCATGCTGGGGACTGGTCACAGATTTGCAGACCAGTAGCAGCAGGGAAAGGACTTTAATCCAGACCCCAGACAGGATCCAGGAGCTGCGAGCGTGCAAATGCGAACTGGCAGCTTGCAGTTTTAGAGGCACAAAGGGCAGAGATGTGCCTGGCCCTGGGTTCCACCACTGGGTGTATTGCTGTGGGGCACACTACCCAGGAGACTCTGGTTTTTAGCAGCACAGATAGAAACAGAGACAGTGTGGCCTGGAGAGTTCAGTGAAGAGCAGACTGTGATTTCTCTGTTCTGAGACAGAGGTTTGGAGGCAGTCACTTCTGCTTTGACTCTTGGAAGAGACACAGAAAGCCACCAGGGAAAGCCACCAGAGAACAAAAGCCCCCCCAAAAAACCGGTTTTCATTGAGCCCACCCACTTCCCCCCCCCCTGAGGGGGCAGAGCAAATCTGCCCAGGTAGGGTTGCCTGAGTAACAGCATGGCAAGCCCTCCCCCAGAAAACAGGCTGGAAGAACAAGAGGACAACAACCTTAGGGTCCCTATAAAACAGGTGCAGCTTGCTTGGGTCAAGGTTACTATTTTGGAGTCTGTACATTCCCTCAATCACCCCCCAGCAGAATGACTAAGAGGAGGAACTCCCAACAAAGAAAAGAATCAAAAACTGTGGCCTCTGCCACAGACTTAATGGATACAGATATAAGCAAGATGTCAGAAATAGACTTCAGAGTAACAATTATGAAGTTGATATCTAGGCTTGAGAAAAACATTAGCAACAATATACACTCTCTAAGGGCAGAAATGAGATCTAATCAGGCCAAACTTAAAAATGCTATGAATGAAAAGCAGTCTAAACTGGATACTCTGACTGCCAGGGTAAAAGAGAGGGAAGAACGAATTAGTGATCTAGAAGATAAGATGATAGAAAAGAATGAAACCGAAGAGGCATGGGAAAAACAGATTAAAGCCTAAGAGATCAGACTGAGAGTGATTAAGGATGCCATGAAACATTCCAATGTCAGAATTCTTGGGATCCCTAAGGGGATGGAGAGAGAGAGGACTAAAAGGTATATTTGAACAAATAGTAGCTGAGAACTTCCCTAATCTGGGGAAAGAAACAAGTATTTGTGTCCAAGAGGCAGAGAGGACCCCTCCCAAGATCAAGAGAACAGACCAACACCCCGGCATATAATAGTACAATTCTCAAATCTTAGATCCAAGGAAACAATCTTGAAAGTGGCTAGCGGGAAGAGATTTCTTATGTACAGAGGGAGGAACATCAGAATAATGGCAGACCTGTCCACAGAGACCTGGCAAGCCAGAAGGGCTGGCAAGACATATTCAGGGTACTAAATGAGAAGAACATGCAACCTAGGATACTTTATCCAGCAAGGCTGTCACTCAGAATGAATGGAGAGACAAGAAACTTCCAAGACCAGCAGAAACTGAAAGAATATGTGACCACCAAGCTGGCCCTGCAAGAAATATTGATGGGGTTCTATAAAAGAAGACCCCAAGAGTAATATAGACCAGAAAGTTACAGAGACAATCTATAGGAAAAAGGACTTCACAGGCAATATGATGGCAATAAAATCATATCTTTCAATAATCATTCTCACCATGAATGGCCTAAATGCTCCCATGAAATGTCACAGAGTTGCAGATTGGATAAAAAGACAGGACCCATCCATATGCTGTCTACAAGAGACTCATTTTGAACCTATAGATACATCCAGACTGAAAGTGAGGGGATGGAGAACCATTTTTAATGCCAACAGACCTCAAAAGAAAGCTGAGGTAGCAATTCACATATCAGACAAATTAGATTTTAAGCTAAAGACTGTAGTTAGAGACACAGAAGGACACTATATCATTCTAAAAGGGTCTATCCAACAAGAGGAGCTAACATTTGTAAATATCTATGTCCCCAATGGGGGAGCAGCCAACTACATAAGCAAACTGTTAACCAAAATAAAGAGTCATATTGATAATAATACGTTAATAGTAGAAGACCTCAACACTCCACTCTCAACAATAGACAAATCATTTAAGCAGAAGATCAACAAAGAAATAAGAGCTTTGAATGACACACTGGACCAGATGGACCTCATAGATATATACAGAACATTCCACTTTAAAACAACAGAATACTCATTCTTCTCAAGCGCATATGGAACTTTCTCCAGAATAGACCACATACTGGGTCACAAATCAAGTCTCGACTGATACCAAAAGATTGGGATTATTCCCTGCATATTCTCAGACCACAGTGCTTTAAATCTGGAACTCAATCACAAGAAAAAATTTGGCAGAAATTCAAACACTCAGAAGGTAAAGACCATCCTGCTTAAGAATATTGGTTCAACCAGGAAATCAAAGAAGAACTTAATTCATGGAAACCAATGAGAACAAAAACACATCGGTTCAAAAGCTATACTGCAAAGGTGGTCCTGTGGGGAAAATACATAGCCATCCAAGACTCATTCAAAAAAATAGAAAAATCCTGAATACACAAGCTAACTTTACACCTTAAAAAGCTGGAGAAAGAACAACAAATAAAGTCTAAGCCCAGCAGGAGAAGTGAAATAATTAAGATTAGTGCAGAGATCAACGAATTAGAAACCAGAAATACAGTAGAGATGATCGATGAAGCTAGAAGCTTGCTCTTTGAAAGAATTAATAAGATCGATAAACCTTTGTCCAGACTTATCCAAAAGAAAAGAGAAAGGACCCAAATTAATAAAATTATGAATGAAAGGGGAGAGATCACGACTAGCACCAAGGAAATAGAAACAATTATCAGAAATTATTATCAACAACTATATGCCAATAAATTAAGCAACTTGGAAGAAATGGATGCATTCCTGGAAACCTATAAACTACCAAGATTGAAACAGGAAGGAATTGACAATCTGAATAGACCAATAACCAGTAACGAGAAGGAAACAGTGATCAAAAACCTCCCAAAAAACAAGAGTCCAGGGCCTGATGGATTCCCTGGGGAATTCTACCAAACATTTAAAGAAGACATAATACCTATTCTACTGAAGCTGTTTCAAAAAACAGAAACAGAAGGAAAGCGTCCAAATTTGTTCTATGAGGCCAGGATTACCTTGATCCACAAACCAGGCAAAGACCCCATCAAGGAGGAGAATTACAGTCCAACATACCTGATAAGTATGGATACAAAAATTCTCAACAAGATCCCAGCCAATAGGATCCAACAGTACATTAAAAGGATTATCCATCACGACCAAGTGGGATTTATTCCTGGGATGCAGGCGTGGTTCATGAGTCGCAAATCAATCAATGTGATAGAACACATTAATAAGAGAAGAGATGAGAACCATATGATCCTCTCAATTGATGCAAAAAAAAAAAAAAAAGCATTTGGCAAAATACAACATCTTTTCCTGATTAAAACTCTTCAGACTATAGGGATAGAGGGAACATTCCTCAAATTCATAAAAAACATCTATGAAAAGCCCACAGTGAATATCATCCTCAATGGGGAAAAGGTGAGAGCTTTTCCCTTAAGATCAGGAACACTACAAGGATGCCCACTCTCAACTATTGTTCAACATAGTACTAGAAGTCCTAGCAAGAGCAATCAGACAACAAAAAGAAATAAAAGGTATTCAAATTGGCAAAGAAGAAGTCAAACTCTCTCTCTTCACAGATGACATGATACTTTATGTGGAAAACCCAAAAGACTCCACCCCCAAATTACTAGAACTCACACAGCCATTCAGTCATGTGGCAGGATACAAAATCAATGCACAGAAATCAGTTGCTTTTCTATACACTAACAATATAACTGTAGAAAGAGAAATTAGAGAATCGATTCCATTTACAATAGCACCAAAAACTATAAGATACATTGGAATAAACCTACCCAAAGAAGTAAAGGATCTATACTCTAGAAACTACAGAACACTTTGAAAGAAATTGAGGAAGACACAAAGAGATGGAAAACATTCCATGTTCATGGATTGGAAGAATAAAAATTGTCAAAATGTCTATGCTGCCCAGAGTGATCTATATTTTCAACACCATCCCAATCAAAATACCAACAATATTTTTCAAAGAGCTGGAATAAAGAATCCTAAAATTTGTATGGAATCAGAAAAGACCCCAAATCACCAAGGAAATACTGAAAAAGAAAAACAAAGCTGGGGGCATCAAGTTGCCTGATTTTAAGCTATATTACAAAGCCATGAACACCAAGACAGCATGGTACTGGCACTAAAACAGACACATAGACCAATGGAACAGAATAGAGAGCCCAGATATGGACCCTCAACTCTATGGTCAAATAATCTTCAACAAAGCAGGTAAAAATATGCAATGGAAAAAAAAAAACCTGTATTCAGTAAATGGTGCTGGGAAAATTGGACAGCCACATGCAGAAGAATGAAACTCGACCATTCTCTAACACCATTCACAAAGATAAACTCAAAGTGGGTGAAAGACCTCAATGTGAGACAGGATTCCATCAAAATCCTAGAGGAGAACACAGGCAGTAACCTCTTTGACATCGGCCACAGCAACTTCTTTCAAGATACATCTCCAAAAGCTAGTGAAACAAAAGCAAAAATGAACTTTTGGGACTTCATCAAGATAAAAATCTTCTGCACAGCAAAGGAAAGAGTCAACAAAACAAAGAGGCAACCCACAGAATGGGAGAAGATATTTGCAAATGACACTACAGATAAAGGGCTGATATCCAAGATCTATAGAGAACTTCTCAAACTCAACACCCAAAAAACGAATAATCCAGTCATAAAATGGGCAGAAGACATGAACAGACACTTCTCTAAAGAAGACATACAAGTGGCCAACAGACACATGAAAAAATGTTCATCATCATTAGCCATCAGGGAAATTCAAATCAAAACCACATTGAGATACCACCTTACACCAGTTAGAATGGCAAAAATTGACAAGACAGGAAACAACAAATGTTGGAGAGGTTGTGGAGGAAGGGGAACCCTCTTACACTGCTGGTGGGAATGCAAGTTGGTACAGCCACTTTGGAAAACAGTATGGAGATTCCTCATAAAGTTAAAAATAGAGCTACCCTATGACCCAGCAATTGCACTCCTGGGTATTTACCCCAAAGACACAGATGTAGTGCAAAGAAGGGGCACATGCACCCCAATGTTCATAGCAGCAATGTCCACAATAGCCAAACTGGAAGCACCGAGATGCCCTTCAACAGACGGATGGATGAAGACGATATGGTTCATATATACAATGGAATATTGTTCAGCCATCAGAAAGGATGAATACCCAACATTTACATCCATATGGATGGAACTGGAGGAGATTCTGCTAAGTGAAATAAGTCAAGCAGAGAAAGACAATTATCATATGGTTTCACTTATTTGTGGAACATAAGGAATAGCATGTAGGACTTTAGGAGAAGGATGGGAAAAATGAAGGGGGAGAAATCATAGGAGGAGACGAACCATGAGAGACTATGGACTCTGGGAAACAAACTGAGGGTTTCAGAGGGGAGGGGGTGGGGGGATGGGCTAGCTCGGTGATGGGTATTAAGGAGGGCATGTATTGCAATGAGCACTGGGTATTATATACAAACAATGAATCGTGGATCACTACATCAAAAACTAATGAAGTACTGTATGGTGACTAACATAACATAATAAAAAATATATAAGAAAATGCAGAACCCATTTTGCTGCAGAAATTAAAAAACTAAAAACTAAAACTAAAATAAAATAAATAAAAATCTTTAAAAAAATTTACTTAGTGCTTTCTATGTGCCAGCACTAAGGTTGTTCTAAGTGCCTTACATATGTTGACATTTGACCTTTACAACAAATGTGGGAGGTGGGCTTATTGACTCCATTTACACAGGAGGTTCAGAGAAGTTCAGTTGCTAGCTAGAGGCATGATTCATACCTAAGATTCCATTCTGAGAATGATGAGAAGCCACTGGGTTTTCAGGTTTTAAAAGGATCCTTCTGGCTTCTTCATGGAGAATGGATTTCAAGAGCAAGAGAGGAAATGGTGAGCAGCTGTACAGGTGGGAGCCTAGTTGGAGTTGCTTAAGGGGATGATGGAAAGTGAGGAAGTAATAACAGGAGGTATGGACAAGTACTTTCAGAAGTTTTTATGCTAGAGGGTGCAGAGGGGGAGTCAGCATGGGGTAAGGGAGGCATTCTCTTCAGTAAAGGGTCTCATGGGCATGTGTATGTATTGATGGAAACATCCAATAGGGAGGGGGCCTTGGGGAGGCAGATAACAGTACCAGAGAGGTTGTGGGACACTATCTGAGAAGGCAGGAGGGGATCCTTGACAGAAGTGGTACACTTCAGTCAGAATGACAAGATGGTCTGTGGGAGGCAATGGCCTGACTGTGGAAAGATGACAGCCTGCCTGCTTAATTGTTTATGTTCTCAAAGAAATATGAAGCAATGTATTTTAGTCTAATCTAACATTTGGGTGATTTCACCAATTTCTGAGCTAGCCAGTGAATTAGGAGCATGTATTTGGCATAGGTGCATGACCAGAAGGGCTCACCAAAGTCATGCCACCCAGAATAGAGGGTCAACTGCAGACACAAATTTAGCTTCTGCCCATAAAACCAAAGGAAGCAAATTTCTTAGAGGTTTACATTTCCTATTCTGACCCCACTTCCAGTGCTAAAGGAAATATATTGAAATCCATTTGCAGAACACTTCTACCTGCACAAAAAGCCCAGCAATAAAAATTGGCACAGAGCTTGTCTCAAAAAAAGATTTTTGTCCCATCCCCACTCAGAACATTCTGTCGTTAGCACTTTCACATACATTTGGCCCTTGGATCCTCATAACAACAGCATGTACAGAAAGGGAAAGATTTATCCATTCGTTTGCTCATTTATTCAGCACTCCTTTGTTTTTTTTTAAATTTTATTATTATTAATTAATTAATTTATTTATTTATTCATTCATTATTTTATTTATTTATTTGAGAGAGAGCTCGAGCAAGGGGAGGGGCAGCGGGAGAGGGACAAGCAGACTCCCTGCTGAGCAGGGAGCCTGACATGGGGCTCAATCCCAGGACCCCAAGATCATGACCTGAGCCACACAGGCACCCCAGCACTCCTTTGATTGTGTGTTCCTCATGCCTGGCCCCCTGTTGGGTGCCAGGGAGACAGATGAGTATGACAGTCTCTGACCAAGAAGAGTTCATCTAGTTGGGAAGAAGGATAACACAAGAATAAATGTGCAACACACAAAGGTTATATGTAAAAAGTGTTATATCCTAAGTGTATATACAATATTTGAAGAATTCAGATGTCAGAGTGCCTATCTCTCCATCAGGCAAGTGTGAGGACATCTTCCCATACTGTTGAAGTTGCACTGTGAACAGTAAATAGGATTTTGCTAGGCAGACACAGTTGGGAAGAGTATTACAGAAAAAGGAAAGTTATGATAAAAGGACATATTTGGGGGTAGGAAGGGGTGGAGAGGGAATAGGGAAGGATGGGGCAAGGAGGTAGCCTGTCACAGCAATTAACCATATTGACCTTAGAGCCAGACTGACTGGGTATGGATCTGGATTTGCAATTGACAACCTGTGTGAGCTTGAACCTGTTATATAAACTTTCCAGGACTTTTTTTTTAGTTTCCTTCTCTCTGAAAAGGATACTAAGATTTCCTACCTGTGGCAGGGACCCTGGGCTCACCAAACCCCATGTATGCTCTCTCTTTCCAGTTTCTGTTATAGTTCAGTTGGGACCCACCGTGTGACTACTTCTGGCCAGCAGGCTTTCTGTGAGGTGATGGGTGTCAGTTCCACACTGAGCCAGTGAATGCCCATGCCTCCCCACTCACTTCCTTTTTCACTTCTTCAAGGTCCTCAGAGGCCATATGTTCTATTCGATGATAGATGCCTCTGGCAGCCTGGTTCCTGAATGACAATGTGGAGCAGAGCCCTCTCTGCCCCACACTGTACAAATAATGAACAACAAATCTTTTGTGTTTTAAGCCATTGATATTTTGGGGTTAATTTGTTACTGCATTTTAGCGTGCCCTATTCTAACTAATACATTAGCAGTTACTGTTGTTATAAGAATCAAATGAATCAACACTTGTAAAGCATTTAGAATGACACCTGGCATACAGGAAGTGCTATATAAGAGTTTGCTCAGCTAAATACAGGTTAGACAGTGGGGATTGTTGAGGACATGGGAGTTAAGTAAAGCCAACATGATTTGGATCATGAAAAACCTTGAATGCCATATAAAAATGTGATTTTTAATTAGAGGAGTATATTAAAAGTAGGTAAGAATTTTGGAAGCATGGGTAGAGAGAATAAAAAGGGAGTGCCTTGCACATAGTAAATCCTTAATGATGACTGGCCTTTGTGTGTCACGTTATGTTCCTTGACTGGTGGGTGGGGTAGAGCAGTGAAGATGGGGTGGTACCAGCCACAAACTGAAGCTGAAGACTGTTAGAAGGATTGAATTGATTGATTTGGGAAGGGGGACATGGTGGTGGTGACTATTTTTGAAATAAAGATTTATACCTTAGCTCCACTGCATGCAGGGCATCGCCCTTAGGGCTAAGGGAAGCCACAAAATAAAGGAAAGTGTAAGGGTAGGTTACAGAGTCAACATGGTGAGAACCCATTTATTTTTTTTTAGAGCTAAAAGGTACACTAGAGTCTCTTTATTTTGGTCCAGCTCTTCCAGTTTCGCAGAGGAAGAAAGTGACCCCAGAAAGGCTGACTTGCCCAAGGTCAAGTAGCTATTCTGTGCCAGACAAAAGGTAAGTCTGCATTTCCTCACCCTTACCTACTGCTCTTTGTGTTCTCAAGGAGACCATGGTAGTGAAGACTTACTCTTGGTCTTTTCTTCTTCAAGTAAACTTCAGTTTTCCTGCCTTCTTTCCCTTTACCCTAGTGACCACTTTTTTTTTTTTCTTCCTGAGCTTCTGTAAGTGTTTCCATATCCCTCCCAGAGATGGAGCTTTATTTAGATGTTCAGGGTCCTGGAAAGGATGGCCCACTCAAACTGGATTATTTGAGAAGAGTCAAATAAAAGGACTATTTACAAAAATGTGGGCAGAGTATAGTTAAACCCCCACAGGTATTTGGGACAGTCATACCTGTTCCCCTATTTGCAGTCCTGGATCTGAGGGGAGAGCAGAGTGTGTGCTGACTGACTGCACTGGAGAGGGCATATGACTGTGGTGATACCCCACCCCACCCCACCGGCAGGAACTGGGAGGACACCCCATCCCTCTTCCTTCCTCTCTGATCTGCAGCTCAGCCTCATGGGTTTAATCCAACCTGTAGCCAGAGGGCAAGCAGTTATTGACAGATCCCTACTGCTTAGCCTCCCAGGGCACAAGAGCTGGAAGGAGGGGTGGGGCAAATGGAAGATTTTCTGCACAGACACACAAGTTCAACAAAAACTGGCTTGGAAAGAGTTTGCAGAGGTCATCATATTTTTGCCACCTGGCACATATCAGTCTGAGCCTCCCAGTTCTGCACTTAGCCCAGGTCCTAGTCACTGACTTGTGTTATCTCTGTACCCACATGTTCCTGCTCCCACATTGCTCCCATTTCACTAAGCACTGCTATGTCTGCATCTTGGCTTTTATTACACAACAGAATGGTTCTGTAACAAGAATACTCTGTGCAATCTGTAAGGCTTAAAGTCACAGATAATGCCTTTGTAGCCTGTAGCTACAAAGACGGTGTTTTATGCTCTTCAAAGATATGTGTACAGTTCCCATGTTTAAAGTACACAACATTCCAGAATGCTCCTTTTGCACTTGGCCAAATCATCAAAAATGCTTCAAGATCTTAGCAGTCTCTTTCTTTACCAGGGAGAGATTCCATCTATCAGAAAACATAGCCTATCTGTGCTAATTTAAATAAACAAATAATAAGGTTCCGAAAAACTTGAGAACATAAGGAACTGTTAATAAATATTCTGGTTTGGGCATAGGCATGCTGTCAATCATTTTTTGTTTTGGAGTTTCTCCCCAAAAGGAAAAATAAGGCCCTTGATTTTGTCTCAGAGCAAGTCCATATGCACAGGACCAATCACTACTGCTTTTAATGAAAAACCTCTAGCAAGCCCCATTCTCTCAGAATTGGAAGGGCACTCACAAGTCCTTCGGTTTAAAAATTTTGATTTGCAGGAGGGTAGGTGGGTGGGAAGATGGGGTAACTGGGTGATGGGCATTAAGTAGGGCACTTGATGGAATGAGTACTGGGTGTTATATGCAACTGATGAATCACTAAATTCTACCTCTGAAACTAATAATACACTATACATTAATTAAATTGAATTTAAATTGAAACAACAACAACAACAACAAAATTTGATTTGCAGGTAAGGAAACTGATGCCCAGGGAGGTGAAATGACTCAATGTCATCCGGTAAGGCTAAGTAACTCTCTTTCATACCTAACACATGTTTCATTGGAGGCCCAAATTTTGCTTGTCTTCTCTCTTTTTAAACTTTTTTTTAACAATTATATACTTTAATTTTTTAAAAAAGTTTTTATTTAAATTCCAGTTAGTTAACGTACTTATTAGTTTCAGGTGTCTAATTTAGTGATTAACACTTCCATACAACACCTGCTGCTTATCACAAGTGCACTCCTTAATCCCTGTTACCTATTTAACCCATCCCCCCACCCACCTCCCCTCTAGTAACCATCAGTTCTCTATAGTTAAGAGTCTGTTTTGCCTCTCTTTTTCCCCCTTTGCTCATTTATTATTTTGTTTCTTAAATTCCACATATGAGTGAAATCATATGATATTTGTTTTTCTCTGACTGACTTATTTTGCTTAGTATAATAATACTCTCTAGCTCTATCCATATGGTTGCAAGTGGCAAGATTTCCTTCTTTTTTATGTGTTTGCATTTTCCTTGATATAAAAATTAAACTACTCGAGCTGTCATCCTGTGACACTGTTGGAATTCTGGCTCCTTTCCCTAACTCCTGCTTGGAATTTGTAACCAGCATTTCCTTGGTTGCTGCTGGCCTCCACTTGCTCTGAGGGGCTGCGCCGGCATCTCATAGTTGCCTTGGCCCATCCATCATGGCCCAGGCTGACCTTTCCCATACTGCTTCAAGCAAGCTGAGGCTCCTTATTCTCCTAGTATTAGGCTCCTGTGCAGGACAGAAGACTTGATAGAGCAGTATTGTAGCTCAGAGCCTCAGGCAGATTGCACTATTTATTCACTCAAAATTTGTTGAAAGCTTACTGTGCCTGACAATGTTTTGGGTGCTGGCAACTTGGCAATTAACAAAACAGGTCACCACGCTCATGGAGTTTTTATGTTAGGGCCAATCCACTTTATCAAAAAGGCTTTTCTCTTTCTCCTTTCCCCTGCCTGACACCACCTTAATAGGGACCTTGTCCCTTAAAGCAGAATCTTTTATATTACAGCCTTTACAGCTTTTAATCCTTGGCCTCCCCAAATTCCTTTTATTCTCGGTGGGCCAGAGGAAAACTGAAAATCTCTTTAAACAATTTAAAAAATCTGTCCAAAAACAATGCTTCTTTATTTGATTTTGTTGAGCAGTAGTTTTAAAAGTGTGGTCTTCAGATGAGCAGCCTGAATATTACCTGGAAATATGTTAGGAACTCAGCAAACCTGCTGGGTCAGAATCCTGGGGTGGAGGTGGGGGGACCCTGCCACCTGTGCCTTAACAAACTCTCCAGGTGATCCTGATGCCCTGAAGGTTTGAGAAGGACAGTTGCAGAGCAATTTGACTCTCATTTGTCTCAACCTTCTATTCCTTCTAGGCCTGGGGCTTTTCTTTACATAACCAAGGGATCTGATAAAGTGCTTTCTCAAAGAAAAGAAAGTTACTCTCAGTAAGTTTAAGGAAAAAAAAAAGAGAATGTAAAATTTCTGACTTTTAGGAACACATTGTTCATGTATTTTTGAAAATAGATCATAAGCAGGTATCAAATTATATAGTATTTAGACTCCCCTGGATATAATAACTGATGTAATAGTTTTAAATGTGAGTATTTACAAAGAACAGGAATGATATCTTTTGCAGTTACTTAAGCTTATGACAAAAAAAAAAAGTTTGAAGTTTCCATGAGAAATGCACATGGAAGATGTAGGCTTTCAAGATCCTTTTAGTGGGCATTTGAGCAAAAATATTTGAAAACAACTGATCTACAGTAACAAAGCTACAGTTCTTAATGTAAATACCTTTGTGATATGGCTTCAGCTTACCTCTCCAATTTCCTGCAAAGTGGGGTTGGTACATTCACATTATCTCCACCCACCCTGAGAAACTTGCAAAAGGGAGTGCTCCTACTGCTCACCCTACCACATGGAACACACATACTGCTCATCTCCTTGTACTGTGATGATTTGCCCAGTGTCCTCTATTAGGTTATGAGCTCCACTGGGGTAGGGAACATGGCTTCCCTCATCTTGTCCCCTCTCTACCACAGATGTTTTTGTTTGAATTATCCAGTAACCAGTTTAAGTTTACCTTGGGTAGTAGCTCTAACATTTTTTCTAGTTTCTAAGATGTCAGTATATGTCACTTTGTCACTCATCTATGTTTCTCTCCAAAACATGTACTTCGCATTTGTCAAAGTAATCTATTTTAGTTTCAAAGTATTTATTTTGCTGAATATCCATAAGAAAATTGGCATGTGCATTCTTTCCCCTCTAGGACAACACTCAAATTGAGGTTTGAGCTGCCTTAGCTCCTCATACCTCTGCACAAGAGGCCTCTCTTTGAATTTGGTTAGTCTGGCACTCCAAATTCTGAGAAGAGGTTCTCAGCCAGCCCCAGACAAAGTTCTACAATTGGATGGGAATTCAGGGAAATCCACACACAACTTGTGGCTGATTTTTTTATTTGAAGTTACCAAGGGGGAAAAAAATGTTTTAATGTCCTATTGAAGTGTGAGAGTGAGGTTCTTGTCTCATGGAGTTGAGGAATGAATCTCGAGGACAAAGGAGAGTGAGTAAAGCAATAGTTTTAAGTGAAGATAACAGAAAAAGCTCTTAAGAGTGAGAGGGGTCCCAACAGGGTTGCCACTGGGGGCTTTTAGGGTTGGCCTTTTATAGGAAGCTAACCAGGGAACTTAAATCCTTTTAACATCTCTATTGATAGCACCATTGAGTAAGGACTAGTGATAACACTTTTAATGGCTTACTTCCTTTTTAGGGTTTGGTAATTCTTTGTTTGGTCACAAGTAGCTGTTATAACTAAGACCCCACTTCTGACACCTAGGACAGGATTGTCTGGTTTAGTCCCTTATCTCTGGCTTCCTTACAGCTCCATATTTTTATGATTTTTGTGAGCCTGGTCATGGAGCCCCCCAATCTATCTCTCCCTACCTAGCCCCACCTGTCCCTTACTCACTATGGAGTAAGCTCAGGTAACAAAAGGTATTTGTGGAATAATCCAAGTTATTTCAAGGTACTAAACACCAGTTGTCTTTTTAAAATTCCAATCCCCTCTGCTCCTATTTTTGAATCACTGATGTTAACTTCTTTCTTTGGAAGCATAAATGTTCTTGATATATATGGATAAATCTCAGATCACTGTGGATAAGAGAATGGTGCCCAGTTCTTAAAGAAATAGGACATTTCTTCCAAGACACGGTAGGTATAGTGGCATGCCCCATGGGAATGTTTGTGATTTGAAGTCATTACTTGTGTCCTGAAAAAAGTGGACTTCAGGGGAATATAAGAAGGTTGTCATAGCAGTCTCTTCAATAAATGGTGCTGGGATAATTGGACAGCCACATGCAGAAGAATGAAACTCGACCATTCTCTAACACCATTCACAAAGATAAACTCAAAGTGGATGAAAGACCTCAATATGAGACAGGAATCCATCAAAATCCTAGAGGAGAACATAGGCAGTGACCTCTTTGACATTGCCCACAGCAACTTCTTTCAAGATACATCTCCAAAAGCTAGTGAAACAAAAGCAAAAATGAACTTTTGGGACTTCATCAAGATAAAAAGCTTCTGAACAGCAAAGGAAACAGTCGACCAAACAAAGAGGCAACCCACAGAATGGGAGAAGATATTTGCAAATGACACTACAGATAAAGGGCTGGTATCCAAAATCTATAAAGAACTTCTCAAACTCGGGCACCTGGGTGGCTCAGTTGGTTAAGCAACTGCCTTCGGCTCAGGTCATGATCCTGGAGTCCTAGGATCGAGTCCCACATCGGACTCCCTGCTCAGCGGGAGTCTGCTTCTCCCTCTGACCCTCCCCTCTCTCATGCTCTCTCTGTCTCATTCTCGCTTTCTCAAATAAATAAATAAAATCTTAAAAAAAAAAAAAAGAACTTCTCAAACTCAACACCCAAAAAACAAATAATCAAGTCAAAAAGTGTGCAGAAGAGATGAACAGACACTTCTCTGAAGAAGACATACAAATGGCTAACAGACACATGAAAAAATATTCATCATCATTAGCCATCAGGGAAATCCAAATCAAAACCACACTGAGATACCACCTTACACCAGTTAAAATGGCCAAAATGGACAGGGAAAGAAACAACAAATGTTGGAGAGGTTGTGGAGAAAGGGGAACCCTCTTACCCTGTTGGTGGGAATGCAAGTTGGTACAGCCACTTTGGAAAACAGTGTGGAGGTTCCTCAAAAATTTAAAAATAGACCTACCCTATGACCCAGCAATTGCACTCCTGGCTATTTACCCCAAAGACACAGATGTAGTGAAAAGAAGGGCCATATGCACCCCAATGTTCATAGCAGCAATGTCCAGTATAGCCAAACTGTGGAAAGAGCTGAGATGCCCTTCAACAGATGAATGGATAAAGAAGATGTGGTCCATATATAAAATGGAATATTACTCAGCCATCAGAAAAGATGAATACCCAACTTTTACATCAACATGGATGGGCTGGAGGAGATTATGCTAAGCGAAATAAGTCAAGCAGAGAAAGTCAATTATCATATGGTTTCACTTATTTGTGGAACATAAGGAATAACATGGAGGACATTAGGAGAAGGAAGGGAAAAATGGGCAGGGGGAATTGGAGGGAGAGATGAACCATGAGAGACTATGGACCTGAGAAACAAACAGGGTTTTAGAGGGGAGGGGGGAGGGGGGATTGGTTAGCCCAGTGATGGGTATTAAGGAGGGCACGTACCACATGGAGCACTGGGTGTTATACAAAAACAATGGATCATGGATCACTACATCAAAAACTAATGATGTATGGTGACTAACATAACATAATAAAGTTAAAAAAAAAAAGAAGGTTGTCATAGGAGGTGTCTAGAGGATAAGCTATATGAGGGTGCAGAGAGAAGAATCTGAACTGAGGGCCACCAGTAGCTAGTAGCTGGTAGCTATGAAGTAGATCACAGCTACTCAATTCTACTGTTATAAAATATGAAAGCAATTGCAGGAAACACATAAAAGAATAGCATGGCTGTGTTTCAGTAAGATTTTACTTATGGACATAAACATGTAATTTTCATATTTCATGAAATATCATTTTTCTTTATAATTTTTTTTCAATAATTTAAAAATATAAGGACCAGTTTTAGCTCACAGGCCATACAAAACATAGAATTTGGCTGACAGGTTGTAGTTTGCTAACTGATGTAGATTATCGTGGTAAGTAGTATTATTATTTTCTGCTTCTTCCTGCAAGGCCTTTTCTTATGGTACCCCCTACTCACACTTCTCTGTGAGGTTATACTCCCATCTTACTGAAGTCAGGCAAGGCAGAAATGTTGCAGAAAATAAAAATCAGACCGGTGAGAAACGAAGTGACACTCAGAGAAGTAGGAGAACTCAGGTTTATCTTACACCAGTGGACCCAGACAAGCTCACACTCAAAAATCTGGGCCCCAGGCAGTGGGGTTATAGAGATTTTATAGGGGAGTGCAGGGGGTCAGGTTCCAAGGGCTATGCTGACCGCTGGTAGGTGGGTTTAAATTGGGGGGGGGTGTTGCTTTAGGCTGGAACAGCAGTTAGGGCAGTGTAGGGAACTTGTGGCAGAACAGAAGCAGAAACAGCTGGTTATTTCTTGCTCCCAGCAGGGATTCTGGTTATCTCTAGCTATTTCTAGTAACTCTCCATCTTCTGGGGTCCGCCAGCCTGGGCCTGCTCTGGGTAATTGTCCTCTTCAATATGACTTGCGTTGGCCAATGAGATATGAGCTGAAATGAGGCCACTAAGAGACAAAGTTTTAACATCCATGTCTGGGTTCCACTATCACATCTTTCTCTCTGCCACAAATATTGCAACCACTTATTCAGGAACAAAATGCCAGCTACCATCATTGTATTCCAACACTGTGTTAGTAAGGCCTAGTGAATGGGATAAGCAAAGATAGTAAAATATTGGAAGAGAAAATTATTTTTGATGTTATTTGATACATGGAAAGTTCAATAATAAAGCTTTCATAAAATTATTCTGGCATTTTGATGAGGTGATTGAATAAGAGATAAATGTTGTCAATAGATGTTGTTGTTGTTAACCAGCAAAAATAAGTAACAAATTGAGATAGGAAAAAGAATTCCAATTCACTTTAGTATAAAAAAAAATGAAGAAATGATTAGGAATTAAATTCAACACTAAATTATATGTGAAAAAAATTATAAATCTTTTGAAGAGTAAAGCAAGATATGAAAGTGTAAAAATTATCTACTATATTTTTAGATATGAAGACATTGTAAATTTATCAGACTTCAAAATTAATAAGCAACTTTAATGTAATTCCAACTAAAATTCCAACTTTTTGAATTGCATAAAAGAATGATAGGGGCGCCTGGGTGGCTCAGTTGGTTAAGCGACTGCCTTCGGCTCAGGTCATGATCCTGGAGTCCCTGGATCGAGTCCTGCATCAGGCTCCCTGCTCGACGGGGAGCCTGCTTCTCCCTCTGACCCTCCCCCCTCTCATGCTCTCTCTCTCTCTCTCATTCTCTCTGTCTCAAATAAATAAATGAATAATCTTTTTAAAAAATGATTAAATTTTTGTGCAATAGTAAATATCCGAGAGTAATCAAGGAAACAGTTAAATGTGGACTTACCTTGCTAATTTTTTAGTCAAGTTAAGAAACCTGGAAGCTAGGGGGTGGGGCAATTCCACACAGGCAGGATCACCTGAGAGAGCAGCAGGACCCTCCCCCAGAAGACAGGCTGGAAGTCAAGTGGATAACAATCCTTTGAATCCTATAAAACTGTAAAATCCCAACAGAAGGGGAAAATTGTATATTGAGCTCCAGGTGTGGCCTCACGACTTGTTTACTTTTCAGATATAATTTTCCTTTCCTTTTGTTTGTTTCTTTCTTTTTGATTTTTTCCTTTTCTCATGCCGTTTTCCCCTGCCATATTCTTCCTTATACCTTCTCATTTCAACTAGATACATATTATACCAACTCATTTTTGCATAGGTGTTTTTTAACTTGTATTTTTACACACCTATATTTTATATATATATATATGTTTTATTTTAGCCCATTTTTCACTCAGTTTTACCATTTTATATATACAAGTTTTACTTTCCTAGTGATTTGGGGATGTAGTGTCTGCTAACACACAAACCAAAATACACCCAGGAACAGAAATTAAAGAAGAACTTAATTCATAGAAACCAACGAGAATGAAAACACATTGATTCAAAACCCATGGGATACTGCAAAGGCAGTCCTAAGGGAGAAATATATAGCCATCCAAGCCTCTCTCAAAAAATTAGAAAAATCCCAAATGCACAAGCTAACCTTACACCTAAAGGACCTGGAGAAAGAACAGCAAATAAAGCCTAAACCAAGTAGGAGAAGAGAAATAATGAACATTAGAGCAGAAATCAATGAAATAGAAACCAGAAAAACAGTAGAACAGATCAATGAAACTAGAAGTTGGTTCTTTGAAAGAATTGATAAATCGATAAACCACTGGCCAGACTTATCCAAAAGAAAAGGGAAAGGACCCAAATCAATACAGTCATGAATGAAAGGGGAGAGATCATGACTAACACCAAGGAAATAGAAACAATTATTAGAAATTATTACCAGCAATTATATGCCAACAAATTAAGCAATCTATGCATTCCTAGACACTTATAAACTGAAACAGGAAGAAATAGACAATCTGAACAGACCAATAACCAGTAAAGAAATTGAAGCAGTAATCAAAAACCTCCCAAAAAACAAGAGTGCAGGGCTGAAGGCTTCCCAGGGGAATTCTACCACACATTTAAGGAAGAAGTAATATCTAGTCTACTGAAGCTGTTTCAAAAACATATAAATAGAAGGAAAACGTCCAAACTCGTTCTATGAGGCCAGGATTATCCTGACCCCAAAACCAAATCAAAAAGGAGAATTACAGACCAATATCCCTGATGAACATGAATGCCAAAATACTCAACATGATTCTAGCCAATAGGATCAAACAGTACCTAAAAGGATTATTCACTACTACCAGGTGGGATTTATTCCTAGGATGCAAGTGTGGTTCAACATTTGCAAATCAATCAACGTGATAGAGCACATCAATAAAAGAAAAGACAAGAAACATATGATCCTCTCAATTGTTGCAGAAAAGGCATTTGACAAAATACACTATCCTTTCCTGATTAAAACTCTTTAAAGTATAAGGATAGAGGGAGCATATCTCAATATCATAAAAGCCATCTATGAAAAGCCCACAGTGAATATCATCCTCAATGGGGAAAAACTGAGAGCTTTTCCCTTAAGGTCAGGAACACGACAGAGATGCCCACTCTCACCATTTTTGTTCAACATAGTACAGGAAGTCCTAGTCTGAACAATCACAAAACAAAAAGAAATAAAAGGCATTTAAATTGGCAAAGAAGAATCCAAACTCTCTCTCTTTGCAGATGACATGATACTTTATGTTGAAAACCCTAAAGACTTCATCCCCAAATTGCTAGAACTCATATAGCAATTCAGGAATGCGTCAGGATACAAAATCAATGCACATAAGTCAGTTGCATTTCTATACACTAACAGTGTGACTGTAGAAAGAGAAAATAAGGAATCGATTCCACTTACAAGAGCTCCAAAAACCATAAGACACCTAGGAATAAACCTAACCAAAGAGGTAAAAGATGTATATTCTAGAACCTACAGGACACTTCTGAAAGAAATTGAGGAAGACACAAAGATATGGAAAAACATTCCATGCTCATGGATCAGAAGAATAAACATTGTTAAAATGTCTATGCTGCTCAGAGCAAATTGCACTTTCAATGCAATCCCTATTTTGATAGCATTGACATTTTTTACAGAGTTGGAACAAACAATCCTAAAATTTGTATGGAACCACAAAGACCCCAAATTACCAGGGGAATGTTGAAAAAGGAAACCAATGCTGGGGGCATCACAATGCCTGACTTCAAGCTATATTACAAAGCCGTAGTCATCAAGACAGTATGATATTGGCACACAGTCAGAGACATTAGATCAACGCAAAGAATAGAGACCCCAGAAATGGACCCTCAACTCCATGGTCAAATAATCTTCGACAAAGCAGGAAAGAACATCCAATGGAAAAAAGACAGTATCTTCAATAAATGGTGCTGGGAAAATTGGACAGCCACATGCAGAAGAATGAAACTGGACCATTCTCTTACACCATACACAAAGAAAAACTCAAAATGGATGAAAGACCTCAATGTGAGACAGGAATACCTTCAAAATCCTAGAGAACATAGGCAGTAACCTCTTTGACATTGGACACAGCAACTTCTTTCAGGACACATCCCTAAAGTCAAGGGAAACAAAAGCAAAAATGAGCTTTTGGGACTTCATCAAGATAAAAAGCTTTTGCGCAACAAAGGAAACAGTCAACAAAACAAAGAGGCAGCCCACGGAAGGGAGAAGCTATTTGCAAATGACATCTCGGATAAAGGGCTGATATTCAAAATCTATAAAGAACTTCCCAAACTCAACACCCAAAAAACAAAGAATCTAATCAAGAAATGGGCAGAAGACATGAACAGACACTTCTCCAAAGAAGACATACGAATGGCTAACAGACACATGAAAAAATGTTCAACATTACTAACCATCAGGGAAATAACAAATCAAAACCACAATGAGATACAACCTTACACCAGTCAGAATGGCAAAAATTAACAAAACAGGAAACAACAAATGTTGGCGAGAATGTGGAGAAAGGGGAACCCTCTTACACTGTTGGTGGGAATGCAAACTGTTACAGCCAGTCTAGAAAACACTACAGACGTTCCTCAAGATGTTAAAAATAGAGCTACCCTACAACCCAGCAATTGTACTACTAGGTATTTACCCCATAGATACTGATGTAGTGAAAGAAGGGGCACATGCACCTCAATGTTCATAGCAGCAATGTCCACAATAGCCAAACTGTGGAAGGAACTGAGATGCCCTTCAACAGATGAATGGATAAAGAATATGTGGTTCATATATACAATGGAATATTACTCAGCCATCAGAAAGGATGAATACCCCCCATTGTATTGACATGGATGGAATTGGAGGGATTATGCTAAGCGAAATAAGTCAAGCAAAGAAAGACAATTACCATATGGTTTCAGTCACATGTGGAACATAAGGAATAGAATAGAGGACCACAGGGGAAGGGAAGGAAAACTGAATGGGAAGAAATCAGAGGAGACAAACCATGAGAGACTCTGGACTCCAGGAAACAAACTGAGGGTTACAGAAGGGAGGTAGTGGGGGGATGGGGTGATTGGGTGATGGGTATTAGGTGGGCAGGTGTTGTGATGAGGACTGGGTGTTATATGCAGCTAATGAATCATTGAACACTACAACAAAAACATTATGTACTATATATTGGTTAACTGAACATAATGAAAAATAAAATGAAGTAAAATAAAAACAACAGTAAAAATCTGTCAGAAAAAAAATTTCTAAGGTAAAATATCTCATAAAGTAATATGAGAAATTATCATTTGGGATCAAACTATTTTCACTGCATAAGTCAGTTAAAGAACTTCCTTCAGCTATTATCTGTGTCTCTCCTGGTCTCACATTTCTCCACAGCACTGACTTCCATTAGACATAATGTGTCTCTTACTAACTGATTATCTGTCTTCCCACATTAGAGTAGAAGCTATCTGAAGGTAGGGACTTTTCTGTTTCACAGTGCCCAATACAGTGCCTGGCTCTAGTATGCATTTAATAATATCATTGAATAAATAAATGAATATTGTATAAATTAGTAATAAAAAGAGAAACAATGCAATAAAGGCAGTTGAAGATTATGAAAAGACCAATTCCAGAAATGCAGATCAAGGAAAAGAATCAATATATCAAAGGTTCTGTTCACCCTTCGTGGGGGTGAGCAGAATGAAAATGAAAAACCAGGTAATGAAAAACCAGATAACAATGACAACTTCTCACTAGATTGATGAAAATTTGAAATGATTATAACTTCAATCCTGGCAGAAATATGCAAAGAAGATATTTATATAGATCTCTGGAGGAAATCAGAATTGTTATAGCATTTTGAGAAAACAATCCAGCATTATCTTTTTTTAAAATTTTTACTTATTTATTTTAGAGACAGAATGAACAAACAGGGGCCAGAAGGGGAGAGAGAGGGAGAGAGAATCTAGAGCAGACTCCACACTGAGCAGAGGAACCCAATGCTGGGGTCAATCTCATGACCCTGAGATCATGACCTAAGTCAAAATCAAGAGTCAGATACTTAACTGACTGAGCTACCCAGGTGCCCCAGCAGCATTATCTTTTAAAATAAAATATATTGTACCCTTGAATCAGTAAGCTGACTCCTGAGAATTTATAACATACATAAAAACACTGGTGTTTAAGAATATGTATATGCATTGACTGCAGCATTGGTTGCGATCACAACAAACAGAAAATTAACATACATCAAATGAGAAATGATTTAATAAACCATGATGTGTTCACACAGTGCAATATTTGTGACTTTATGGAATGGAATAGTTCAGCTATTAAGAAGAATGAACTAGAGCTAAACCAATTGATTTCATGAGATATATTTGGGTCAGAAAAACAAGATGCATAAAATATGCAATATAATACCAAATTGGAATAACAAACAATGAAAAAACTATGTGTATGTGTGTGTATGTGTCTATGAGTGTATGACTGTGTAGAAGAGGGTAAGAAGGAAGAGAATGAAAAAAGAGAATTCAGTAAATGCATATATATTCATATGGAAAGAATTGTTAAATGGAAAGAACCAGTTGGATAACAATATGTATAACTTGTTTAAAACTGCATTCAAAAACATATGTCTTTATGTTTACATTTACATAAATGACTCTTGAACAACCTGGAGGATAGGGGTGCTGATCCCCCACACAATTGAAAATCTGAGCATGACTTTTGACTCCCTGAAAACTTAGTAGCCACCTGTTGCCTTACTAATAACATAAACAATCAATTAGCACATATCTTGTATATGTATTATATGCTGTATTCTTACAATAAAGTAAGCTAGGAAAAAGTGTTATTAAGAAAATCATAAGGGGACACCTAGGTGGCTCAATCGGTTAAGTGTCCAACTCTTGGTTTCAGCTCAGGTCATGATCTCAGAGTCCTGGGATTGAGCCCTACATTGAGCTCTGCACTCAGCACAGAGTCTGCTTGAGATTCTCTCTCCCTCTGCCCCTCCTAGTCATTCTCTCTCTCTCTCTCTCAAATAAATAAATCTTTTTTAAAAAAGAAAATCATAAGGAAGAGAAAATGCATTGACAGTACAGTACTGTATTTATAGACTAAAAAATCTTTGTATAAGTGGACCCATGCAGTTCAAATCTGTGTTGTTCAAAGGTCATTGTATATCATGAAAGATAGCAAAATCTTAATGGTGGACACTTTGAGGGAGAAGGCTTTATGGATTAGGGGGTGGGATAAAGTAATGAAATGTTTTCTTTTTATTTCATACAGTTCAAATTTTTTTTTGCCTTCAAAATGTGGCAAGTTGCATTTATAATGAGATTTTTAAAAAATCAATAGTGAAGGATGGGATTTGTCTTGACTTATTGTTTCCTATTTTTGCCTTAGGACCTTTAGATGTTTTCTGTCTCCATCAAAACTTTCTGGGTTTCCTTCCTCTGGTTTGTCAATTTTTTGACTGAGAGGATGTAGAAGGAAGAAATGCTGTGTATTTGTGTATGTGTGAATGTGAGTACATGGCTGAGACTAGGGGTATAGTAATGTCTGAATCAGTGAATGGCAGGACCAGGATCTTTCTTTTTTAAAGATTCTACATGCCCCATCTTTTTACTGGTTGGTTTAAGGAAATGCAATGGTGCCAGCCTGTACCAGGGAATTCCCATAGTGGAAGAAGACAGCTCAGTCCTATTGATGACAAATGCAGTTACATTTATTTTATGGGATGGAGGTAGTCTGGGGGATGGAAAGGGAACACTTACACACCTATCTTTCTGGTGGAATTATGGATTTTTCCATTAGATTTGTCATGCTGTGTCTGCCTGTAAGGCCTTCCTGATTTCCCAAGACTACTGCTCAGGGAATCTGTGTAGTCATGGAGACCATCCACTCCTCACCCTAACTCTACTGGTCATCTCAGGGTTGCACATTAATTCTGCCTGGTATTTTAGTTGGCAGTAAGGTACAGGGCAAGGCTTAGGGGAAATGTTCACTATTTTTTTCATGTATTTTCCATTTATTCATTTATCCATCCTTTGTGCTACCCACCAATTGGCACATCCATTTCTGACCAATATTTGTGATGATCTATGTGCCAATCTTGTCCTATGGATGGAGATATTCTTAATGAAGAATAAGATCCCTATCTGCCCTCCCACCCCCCGGAGCTCATTAGCTAGATCTGGAGTCAGACTAAGTATGCACTTTACTAGAATGTCATATGCATTATAACATAGGCAGGCATGAAGCACCCTGGAGGTGGAAGAAGTAATTAATTCTCTTCTGCATGTGGGGCTGGGGGATCTAGCAAATGTTTCCTGAGAAGTGACGTGGAACCAGATCTGAAGTGAGGAGTAGAAATCTTCCAGGCAGAAAGAGGGGCTTATTGAATAAATGGAAAGTTGTACAGGACAAGAAGGCAAACTGGGGAGGGGAAGGAGCATGGACAGAGCATGGGCCCCAAGTTGCATGTGGAGAACCCAGCAATTCTGGGCTGTACAACTGGAGCTGAAGAAGGAGCAGAAATGTTGTGGCTGGGCAGATTCAGTGAGGAAGTGACATGATCCACCTGCATTTAAAATTAGTCATTAAAATGACTAGCACATCATTCCTTTCTTGTCACCCAATTTCACTATTTTCCCTTGGTGAGATGGCTATATGGTATAAAATTGACCACAAATGTATAAGTTGGCCTAAGATCACCATTCTAAAATTTAAGTCTTGTTTAGTTTATGGTAGTGACAAAATTTGAAGAAGGATGATTTTAGCACATTCAAGAGAGGTCCACATAACTCATCTGCTGGTCAAGATGGCTTTTATCCCCAAGGACCACCTCACTTCAGAAAGAAAGCAAGAGAAATAAACTGGTTACTACTGACAACAATTTTGATATCCAGAAGAATAATCCAGAGAACATTTTAACTTTCACCACATATACCCAGATCTCACTGGGTTGAAGTTGAAGTGGGGTGTACTACATCACCTTGGCTAAACTGGAACTCCATTTTACAGAACCCCCTTCACTGATTCCAGATCAGAGTTGGCTAAAAGAGAAAGCTGAATGGAATTGAGCAGGCAGAAACAAGCAGGAGCTGTGATGTTCTGAAGGTCATCCTGGTGGGAGGCAGTGAGAGAGACAGGTGCCAGCAGGTCCCATCTTGTCTTAATCTCTTCCACCAGGTATCATCAGGTCCTCTTCTGGACTGCTGGTCTGGCCAACTCCCAGTGATCCAGGCACACAGATCAGATGCAGAGGCCAAACCTACCACTGACTCCCCATCTGTTCTCTCTGATGACCCTGCTCTGGCAGCTGGGCACACTGGCTTCAAGAGGACTGCTTGGGGACTTTATTCTTATCCCTCAAGTCCTCCTTTCAGATTCCTACTTCTCCAGTCTTTCCTGAAATTTTGTAGGATCTTATTTCTACAATACATCCCTTATTTAATGATACACATAATGACTTTGTATCTCTGAATGCTGACTGAAGAATTTAACAGCTAAAAATATGGGTCCTCAGTAAGAGAAACCTTAAAGAATGTGGCTTTGGGTTTGAGTGGTTGCAGAAGTCTGAAGGTTTCAAAAAGAAAAAAAAAAGACCATTATGAAGGCTTGAAGGACAGTAAGAAAATTTTTATAAGACTGAGGAAAGGGGGACCCATGTTATATGGTGATGAAACATTTGGTGAAATTGTAGGCTTCAGCAAATGGAAGTTAGATGGATACCTAACGAACTTATGGGTCTAAGATTTCAAAGCAGAATTTTGTAGGGGATAACTGGCTACATTCAGCTGATTATAATAAAGTATAGGAGAAACTACATGAGTTAGAGGGCAACTATTTAATTTCAAGCAGAATTTAGAGGAAATACAAAGAAGCCAGAATTTACTGTGTTGGAAATAAAGTAGTTTATCCTTCTCAGCTTCTCCAGATAGCAAGATATTTTGAAAGTAATAAATGGCCTTAAGGAAAAAATAAAATCCAGAGCACTTACAGCCTAACATACCCTTAGAGTAAGTTAGTCTTAGCTCAGACAAGAGATATTTAAGGTGGTGTCTTTAAGCTGGACAAAAATTCTTCTAATAATATCAAGGTGTGCCTTGTACACCTGTCGACTGGACATTTGGGCTTCTAAGAATCTCAAGATTATTCTCCTATATCAATCTCACATGGAGCACAAGGTAGAGAAATGCCTATCTCAGTAAATAAATGTGGTATGGCTTCTGTCTAATGGAGTGTGATTGTGACTTTGGTCTAATTTTATACATGAGAAACTCACAAAAGTTTTAAAGAAATTGTATCATCTTGGACTGGAAGGCATAAAGCCAGTTTATATTAAAAAGAGGACTCTGGGCCTTCAAGGTCCTATGGGCAGGAAGCAAGTTGAGAAATTATTTTAGCTACAACATAAGCCATTTCTTATGGGAAATGAAGGATTATTTAAAGGATAGAGTCAAGAATCACAGAGAACTACTCCCAGGTAGCTGCAGTGGGCCCTAATCAACTGGTGCTGTGGGTCCAGCTAGATTTCACAATTGCTCTCCACCAGTGACTGTGTGCTTCCTCCTTCTCCTTCCCTTTGAAATGAGAGGAATGGCAGTGATGATCCTCTGTTTGTCCTACGTTGGGTGTATATGAAGCTGAGAATTTGTATCCTTAGTTCACAAATTCTTCAAATTTAGATAAACCACCCGAGAAGCTACAACGAAGGAGCCACAATGGAAGAAATGTATCTTGTGATTTGGATCACAAGATCCTGAAATTTGAGCTGATGATTTTATGAGAGCAGTATTTTTGGGATCTTGAGAAAGGTTAGCATGTATGTATGTATGTATGTATGTGTATATTTTTGCATGTGTAGCACAAGGATTGTGGCTAGATGGCAGACCAAGGGAACTAGTGTCCAAAAAGAACTTTAAAAATTTCATTCCTCCTTTTGTGTACACAATGTTTCTTGCATCAAGAGCTTATGTCTTTTCCCTTTGATTCTGGAGTGGGTCTATGACTGCTTTGACCAATAAAGATATGGAAGAAGTGAGTTTTGGAAATTTTAAGTTAATATTTAAAGAATACCTGCAGCCTCAGCATCTTCTTTTTTGAGAAAGCTGTTATGGTGAGAATTAGCATTATGCTAGCAGTTCATGAAGAGGCTGACATGAATGAAAAGCCTAGCCAAAGTCCTGCTGAACTCCCTTACAGGCAGCACCAACCTGCCAGCTATGTAAGTGAGCCACCTTGGATGTGACCACTAGAGCCCCAGTTGAGAAACTGTGACACCAGGAGTGCAAAAAGCAAAGGTAAGTCCCCACCAAACTTGCTTATATTGTAATCCTCAAGCAGTAAATGACTTTTTTTTTTTTTTTAGGCCACTAAATTTTGAGATAAATTGTTATGCAGCAATAGATAATCTACAGCAGAAGTAATTTTCTTCTCTGAGAATTTTGTTTCCAAAAATTCTCAACAATGGGTTTAAAATGGAAAGCATTAATGACTAAGAGGGGATTGCAAAAAGAATCAGACTTAAAAACAACTAGCGAATGGAGGCAGGTAAAGGGATAGTATGTTTTTTGGAACAGAATAATAATATGTTTTGGAGTTCTTAAATTTTTAATATAAAATCATAAAATCTGGATTTGATCAATTTGAGACTTGTGATACATTTTAAAGGAAAAGTCTTTGAAAAAATGGAAAATATTATTTGAAAGAAAACACATAGAAAAGATATTATCTTTTTTGACAGTATGGGGAAAAGTTTTCAATTAGCAATAATCGTGCCTCGGATAAACCTCATTGGCTACAATACTGCCACTGCGCAAAGCTTCTTTTTTGACAGTAAATCACAAACCCAGAGAATGCAAGAGACTGATAAGGTTAGATCCAGAACTGAGATTTCTGGCTCTCAGCGTTGAAAAAGAGCATTTATTATTTTTTCTTAATTTATATTTTTAAGTCAGCTCTATGCCCAATGTAGGGCTTAAATTCGCAACCCTGAGATCGAGTCACATGCTCTACCAACTGAACCAGCCAGGTGCCCTGAAAAGAGCAGTTTTCTTATTTCAATTGCATATGGTCTATGCTAGCTGAAAATTGAATCTTAGTACTATATGTTGGCTAACTGAACAAAATTTTAGAAAAGTAACGATTCTAAGTGAAAAAAAAAATAAAATTTTGGAAAGAAAAAAAGAGTACACCTGTCAGGATGAGCACTGAGTAATGTAAAGAATTGCTGAATCACTATATTCTACACCTGAAACTAATATAACACTGTATCTTAACTATACTGGAATTAACTTTCAAAAAATAAAAAATAAAATAAAAGTAAAATGTGCTCTAAAAAAAAAAGAAAATTGAATTTTAGTGAGGAAAGAGCCTTCATTTTGGTTATTTTCATAATTGTTTCTAAAACTAGGCTGAGCCAATTAACGGTTAAACTGCAGAGAAGGAAGGATCTCTATTGATTTTATACATATGAAATGGATGAATGTGAAAAATCAACATCCCCACTGGATGTGAACTAAGATTTATGGGGATTCATTTCACCACCTTTACACTCAGGCCAGCACCAGAAGGATATGAACATTTTAGCAGAAAATTAACATACTCATATCATTGGAGATAAGTGTCTTTTAAATTAGCACCCTGTGCCACCCACCTCTCTGTATGCCTCCATAACTTCATTATGAAACATTTATTCTTGCTTTGTATAAATGAAGTTCTCCAGATGAAACTCTTGAAATAACAGCAGAATAACCTTTAGAATAACTAGTTTCCTTCTTTGTCTTATTCCTCCCAAACCCTGTAACTCCCTTCAGACAATGGAAAATAATTCATTTTGATAAATATCAAAATTTGGTGTAATTTAGAATCTTTGGGACCATTGTCTTGTGTGGATCTGATCTTTGTCCTTGATTTCACAAGCAGGTCTTCTGCCAACTTGAAGAGGGGAGGTGGCTGGGGCTTTTGGTTGAATAGTTTGTGGGTGGACATGCACTTTCATATAGTAACCAACTTATCTGTTTTCACTCACCTGAAACAACCTGCCTTGGGTGTTCTGACTAAATCTTGTTTTCCCTCTGTGGATTCTGTAGTGAGAATTTAGAATGTTCATTTTGGCAAGAACTATGCCTATTTACATATTATCTGGCCAACAGTCATTAAATTCTCTCTCTCTCTCTCTCTTTTTTTTTTAGCAACAGAAAGAATGAAGAGTGAATATGGAATCTCTGCAACATCAGTTGCATCCAAATGCAGGCATCATCAGCCAAAAGTTAGGAGAACTCTGGCTTCAGCTCTGGGTTGATGGCAAAAATGATGATAAAAATTTGATAAATTCTTTTTGTAAGTGGGGACGTTCCCAGGCCAGCTGAGAGTCTGGAGGCCCTGAATACTGGGTTTAAGAAGAGTATAACAAATGTTACATTATGCACAGTCTCCATGCTGTCAGGTGAAGAATATTGTTAAAAAATTATTAATTCAACAAACACTCCTATGCTTGGTGCCAAGGTACAATATTACTCCGTCGTCAAGGGGCTCATTGTCTGATGAGTTATAAGTATATCATTTTCTCCCAATATGCAGTAAGAATGATGTTTAAAGATATACAATACTTTTGTTTTATTTGATAAAATGAAACAAAGGCTAAGAACAAAAAATGCTGGTCATTATCTGGATATTGTTTTTAGAACCTGAGGACTGATTATCCCATTGTTCATTAATCATCTTTTCTCAGTGTATCTCCCTCCAGCCATATAAAACAATGACATTCTAGTGAAAACTTCCATTTTCCTTGTCTCTACTTATGTTACAAAATAATAGAAAAATTCCTCAAGGTACAGCCTACATGCATATGGGATGACTTAGGGGAATGGCATGGAGAGAGGGGCCCAGCACAACACAGTGGCAAGTTTTTGGGGTCTAGAATGATAAAAATTGGTTAAAAATGTATTTGCACAACTTGATGGTCATTAGAATTTGGGCAAATTACTTAGTTCTGTAAGCCTTACTTTTCTCACTTGTAACATAGTAATGATAATGATAGTACTGATCTGGTGATGTGAGAACCAAAGGAAATAGGCTGTGTAAAGGATCTTGTAAGCAGCCAGTAGATGTTCGCATTTTTTTTATTTGTGCAAAAAAAAAAAAAATACAGGAGGCAGCAGAGAGGACTTTTGTGATATAGAGAAGTTTGGTGTAAAATTGAAATATATGTTTTTCTTTCTTTCTTTCTTTCTTTCTTTCTTTCTTTCTTTCTTTCTTT